>NC_052616.1:41573404-41640465 GCF_016545825.1 Eucalyptus grandis
TTTCTTCAATTTCACTGCCATGTAAATTGAGCAGCAGCCATTACAGCACCCGATGCCGCTCCAATTGAACCATACCTCTCACGGGTGAGGGAGATGCATGCTGAAGCATTATCTGCAATATCTGATTGCTTAAAACTGAATGGCATGCTTTCATTATAGTCCTAAACCAATTCTATCTGTCAACATCTATGCTCACAGTGCCACCAAGATGAAAGCCGTCGTCTGCATGACAATAGCCCCTTCACCAGCAGAATTTGATGCGCTCATGCATCTTGCGCAGAACCAATTCTCATGGATTGACGTGACAAGGGCAGCCGTCAAAATCACATACACCACACATTAACCAATATATGTACAGCAAGCCACATCAAAGTGAACGTCAAAGTCTAGCTTGTGCATTTGATGCTTACAAGAAAATGCGAAATTTGGATTAAAAAAAAAATAACTGCAATCTTTTATCTCTTTTCTTCCTCCTTCAATATGAGATATTTTGGGGTGTGGATGGGAGGGTACACAACCTCATGCACACTTCGATTCACATAAAGCACACACTCAAGCAGAGAATTGACAAAAAAATGAGCAAGAACAATGACTTCTAAAATACGGTAACTTTTAAAATCATATTATAATGAATGAGCTTCTCTATTCTAGCTTCAAAGGAACTCATGGCCCAACCCTTTAAAAGCCTAAACAGTAATTACGCTCCCTTAAAACAAAGAACCAGAGGTACAACGCTTGAAGTTTAGAAATGAGAAGGTGAGAAAGAGATGACAGAAAGAGATGTACGTACATTGGCGGAGGAAATCTCTCTGATCTCTCCACCCCTCGCGGGTCTCTCCCTCTCTCTCTTCAGATCTCACCCCAGATCCCCCTCTTCTTTCTCTACCCCTCTCTCTCTCTCGGGCCTTTCCAAATGTCTCTCTGGAGGAGTCCTTTGAGCTTGCTCCTCCCCATCGTCTCTCGCGGGAGGCCTATTTCTTGGCGGAGGAGGCCGGCCGACGGAGGCTTCGGCCGCCGGTCCTTTGCGCGCCGACCGTCCTCTCCCGTTCGAATCGGCACCTCATCAGTCATTACTTTCGCCTGCTCTGCTGTGTCTTTTCCGCAGAAAGTTGTGCTGCGCCCAGGCGAAGCGCCCGTAGGCCGCCCATTTTTTAAGTTCTTCTATACAATTACCAGAAAACAAGGTAAAATAAAGGGAAAATAAAATAAAAATAAATCTCAGCGGATGCAAATAATATTAATGCCTAGGTGATGTGAAAATCATTTTTATTAGAGTCAAATTGATCCCTAATTTTTATGCAACAAATATCTAAATATTTAATCAAAATTTAGATGTCAACATATATTAATAAATTCTCCTTCATTTAAGTAGCATATACTTATTTTTTAATAACAAAAATCACATTTCAAATTCAGAGAGCCCACACTTATTAAGGACCTTAATATATAAAATCCGAAATATTCAAAGATAAAAGTGAACATTATTGGAAAAAAGAAGAAGGAAAAAGACTGTTTGTAAATTGCAATAAACTTCATTCCCTTTTACCTTGAAATGGAACTTTTAGATTCTTCAATCTTGATGGATCAGGCCACTTTTGTACTTTAGGACAGTATTCAATCTCAAGTGTCTCCAACGATTTTGGACAATCTAGAACCTTTACCAGCTCAAAACAAAAATGCACATGAATTGCCTTAAGCTTCTTCAAGCTAGTTAGATCAGGCAACTTCGCCAATGATAAACCCCTGAGCACTAGTGTTCTCAGATTCTCCAAGCCTTCAAGGCCTTCAATCTCTGTTAGTGCCTTAAACCAACTAATATCCAAAAGTGATAACGCTTTCATATTGGAAAAATCATTTGTTGCTTTTAGTTTATAGCAATTCGAGATACATAAGTATGACAAATTTGTCGGAAGCCTTGGTAGGCATTGCAAATTGTGGCATTGGATATGGAGTTCCTTCAACTTAGAAAGGAGAACAAGATCAAAAGATAAGGTGCCAATATCAAGACAATACAAGTCCAAGACCTCAAGCATGCGTAATCTTCCAATCCCCCAAGAACTTGGATCTACTGCAAGTTTTGAAGGATGCAATCTTAAATTCAACTTCAAATTTCTCAAATTTAATAAGTTTGAGATGTCCGGCATTCTCTTCATTGAGTATAAATCAATGGTTAGAGTGACCAAACTTTCTGGAAGCTGAGGCATCGTTGAAATTTCACCGCCTGCGAACACCAATTTTCTCAAAATTGGTAGCTTCCCAATATCACTGAGAATCTCTGTCAATTCTGCCCCCGCCTCTAGCTGTTCGAGCTTCTCCAACATTCCAATATCGCTGGGTAGTTTTCTTATGGGGCAATGGCATAGCTTTAGCACTTTCAATTTCTTCATATACCCAATTGAATTTGGTAACTCCCTGATACTAGTGTTCGATAGATCTAACTCAATCAATGAGTTGAAATGGTTATCCACTAATAAGAGCTTCGCCACTGATGTTGAGCAACCAAAGAAACTGAATTTATTCAATGATCTACATTTGGCCATGCTAAGAATTTTCAGATTCTTCATCCTTCTCCATTTATGGATCTCTTTTATAGACGTAGAGTCAAGAAGAAGTTCCATCAAAGATTCCAGTGCCCCTATCTCGTTTGGTAGCTTTTGAAGACTTTTACAGTCCTTCAAGTTTAAGAAGACTAAGTTCTTAAGGTGACCAATGGACGAATCAATTTCAACCAAACACTCACATCCTTCGAGAATCAATTGCTCTAATTTCTTATGAGAAGACAAATTTGGAGTTTTATGAAGCTTGCATCTAGTAGATTAAGGACCTTCAAATTCTCTGCCAACTGAAAAGAGAACATATTGTTCTTTAGGTTAAATTAAGATAACCTACCACAAAAGAGCACACATTTACTTTATGTGAAAAATCGTACCTTGATGTGGCTCCAGCCATGCCATGTTGCCTTGATTTCACTTCTTGAGAAATCAAGGATTACTAATTTCCTCATGGAATTATGAGACAGTTTAATAGGATAAGGGATGTCATTCCATGATAGCCATCTCAACTTCGGAAGGACAAATCTCGACTCTGGAAGGCTAAGTGGGCCTAAGTTATGATAAATTCCTAGGTCTTCAAAAAAATTTGACCTCCAAATATTTTTTATATAATCATTTGTTATTCTCCACTGATACCATAATGAGATTGGATCTCTGAACTTAGAGTACATTCAAAGGAACCTTAGATTTGAAAGACTTTCTAAGAATTCTTTCATCAAGGAGTATCTAGATAGTTCAAGAAACTCAACACATAATGCTTCAATGCATACAATTCCATGAACACCACCTCCACTTTGCTAAAATAAAAACATAAAACAGAAGTTAGAAAAAACCATGATTTACCGTGTTGATATCATTCAAGGGAAAACAATTAAATCGCCTCCTAACATAGAAAATGATTGATAAACCACATCGGTAAGTGCTATTGAATAATAAGTCAACGCTATAGGAACGAAAACCAAACAGAATATGTTGATGACCAATCTTCTTTTAAAGGAATGAAGCTGTATGATTTACCTGCATTTTCTCTAAAATATCTAATGCTTGCTCATGAGTCCACACCCATGGCTGGTTCTCTGGTTTCATACCACTTCCTTCTTCTATAAAACTTCTTCCGATATCTCTTAACCAATCATGCATCCACAGTTGGTTATCATCTCTAATCTTTATCAAAGATCTTTGCTGGAGGATTCCAAGAGATTGATGAGGAAGAAACTTACAACTTTCCCAAAAGTGAATCACAATTCTTTTATCATACCCAATGAAAAAACAAGCAACATCGAGAAATATTTTTCTTTGGTTTTCATTTAAGGCCTCAATGCTGATCATTAACTTCTTTCTAACATTCTCTTGAGGAGATTCTTCTAGCTCCTTTAATGTGGCATCCCACTCCTCTTTGCTTTTTCCATATAAAAGAGAACCTATTACCTCAAGAGCTAAAGGAAGACCGTTACACATATTTACTGCCCTTTTAGAGTGAGAAATGTATTGCTCTAGGGGATAATCTCTTCTAAATGTATGTTTGCTAAAAAGTTTGAGAGAATGATCAAAATCTATGCCAGTAAGTTCGTAAGTCTCATCAACATTGAGAATTCCTCGATCTCTAGTTGTAATGATAATCTTGCTTCCCTTGCCAAACCACTCGTGCTTCTGCACGAGTGTATCAAGTTGACTTGCATCGTCAGCATCATCAAGTAGAAGAAGCACTTTTTTAGAGCGTAACATTTCTTTTATCTCCTTTTTCCCTTACATGACATTGTTGATGCCAGGCCATTTCTTTTTAAGGATGTCTGATAAGAGCTGATTCTGCAAGCATGTAATCTTTGTTTTTCGAATGTCACAAAGGAAGCAATAATTAACAAAATCATTAGAAAGTTGATTGTACACTATTTTGGCAAGAGTCATCTTTCCCACACCACCCATATGACATCCTGAAATTCGACCCCGTTTTGATAAAGTGAAATGGGCATTTCATCGACGTGCTTAGGGTCCTTTTTATCTGAGCTAATCACTCACGAGTTAACTAACCTATTGGGTAAAACCGTTAAGGGACGTATCTGCAGTAAAATCCCTAAAAGCTACTCAATTTGTTGGATTGGACTAAAATTACGTCTGATCGATTTTTAACAATGAAATTGAACTCGATTTTGGGAATCGAATTTTAAGCATGTCATAATCCTTTTTTTTAGGACATTGTCTCATCGTTCGTCAATTTATTGATGAGTCTGAAATTTCAAGAAAGAAATTATCGGAAGAAAAATTGAAGCCCGAAAGAAAATAAAAAGGGAAGGAGAAAAGAAAATAAAATAAGAGAAGTAATATGATTTTACTTTTTCTTTTTTCTCTCTCTTCTCTTTTCTTTTCTTTCTTTTTCTCTTTTCTCTCTCTCTTCTCTCCCCTTTTCCCTCCCCCTTCGTGCGGACAGCTTCCCCCAACCGACTTTTCTCTCTTTCTCTCTCTCTTCTTTGACCAGTCAATCCCTATCTCTCTCTTCTCTCTCTTTCGCACTCTCTCTCCTTCTCCCTTCCGCGGATTCAAGCGAACCAGAAGCAGAAGCTCGAGCAGAAGCAGCAGCTCGCCAAAGCCGCCGCTTGTCGCCCGTCCCGCCGCCCGCACCCGCGACGCCCGCCCGCGCAACGCCGCGCATTCCGCCGGCCATCCCTCACGCCCAGACGTGCTCCCCCGCGCGGTCCAACCGCTGCCCAGCTTCTGTCCAGCCCCCGTCCGGCCACCTCCGGCCACCGTTCGACCCCGTCGGACCTCCCCAGCGTCTCCCTCGCCCTTCGCCGGCCTCGCCTTGCTGTTTTGGCCGCCGAACTAGCTCCGGCCAGCCAAGAACAGCAACCCACGAAGTGGGTTTCCAGCTAGTTCGGGCCCGCTTTTGGGCCATTTCCGGGCCCTGAACCCAAGCCGTGCTTTGGGAAGATTCGTTCCTCGCGTCGCCCCCGTCGGATGGATCCGATTTGCGCGCGATTTGGTGAGTAATCTCGCTAATCCCGGATTAGTTGGCTAATCATGCTTAAGGTTGGTTTAGTTTTAATTAATTATGTTTAGGTTGTTAGATTAGAATAAATTAGCAATTATTAGTCAATTGTGATGCGATTTAGATAAATTGATTGCGTAATTAGCAAGTAGACGTGGTCTACTAATTATTGAAAGTACCTCGTGATTTTTCCCGACCCTTTATTGAGCTTCAATTTGATAATTCGGGCCTAAGTGGAATTTTGACATTTAAATATTATTTTTCGAAATTAATTAATTAATTAATTAATTAATTTCCGAAAAATTCAACAGTGATGGCCAGTGACTGGAATATTATGCTGATGACCGTGACAAAATCCGTTTATTTAATCGGGCTTTATTTTAAGCTGAATTGAATTTCTCGTATTTGAATATTATTTTTCGAAATTAATTATTTAATTATTTATTATTCGGAAATTCAACTTGGATGGCTAGTGGCCGGATTTTTATGCTGATGATCGTGGTGCAGCCTGTTTATTTAATTGGGCTTTCATTTGAGCTAAATTGGATTTATTGTAATTAATTATTATTTTTCAAAATTATTTATTTATTTATTTATTTTTCGGAAATTAAAGTTGGGTTAGACGACGACCGAAATTTCGTGATGATCGTCGTGGTGAAGTCCGTTTATTTAATGGAGCTTTATTTCGTGTTGAATTGAGGGAATTATTCTTTATTTGGAAAATCATTGGTTATTAATTGAAAAATAACCGGGTATCGGTTGATAATGCCAAAACTATTTGAGCGGACTATAGAAAATGTGGGAGTTATGGAAAGGAAAATATTAGATTTTGGCTAAGGCCAGCCGTGTGCTCACGCACGATATTTTATCGGGTATTTTTAATACAAAGAAATTAGACCAAGACATTATTTGAATTGAGGAATTTAAATGCGAGGCAATGTCATTGGGCTGTGAGGGATTAATCGTGTGCTGGTTTATCGTTGAAGCAAGATGATTATTGGAACTGGATGTGATGTGTGTTGTGTTAAGGGAAGCCAATGAGTCATGAGCAGGTAAAGGATTAAGTACTACATGGTAGCGAGATTTTGTGTGGGTTACCTCTAGTGCCTTATATCATTGCTTATTATAGTCAAGGGCTAAGTATTACATGGCGACGTGAGCCGCATGGGAATTACCTAGAGCCTTGCAGTATTGTAATGCATAGTGAAGGGCTAAGTGCTACGTCTCGTGTGAGTTACCTCTAGCGCCTTATACTATTGCTTTTGTAGTAAAGGACTAAGTACTGCACGATAGCGATACTTCGTGTGAGTTACCTTTAGCGCCTTATACTATTGTTATTTGTGGTCAAGGACTAAGTACCGCATGATGGCGAGACTTTGTGCTGGGGTCACCTCTAGCGCCTTGGACCTATATATGAATGGGACTGTTGAATTAGTATGTTGAGACTAATTATCGAGTATAGATGGAATTACGGATATGATTTGATTTGTTTGTCATGGATTGACTGATTGAACTGAATTGGCCGGGGAAGGGTCATCGTTGACATATAATCGACTAGGTCAATTGATCATTGTTTTGATCTGATGTTGTGAATTGCTTGATTGAATGGAAATGACCGTAAGTGGTCTTGTTGACGTGTAATCGACCGAGTCGATTTGATTGATGCTCTGATCAGTGATGTGATTGCTTGGGTGTCTATTTGAACTGTGCTAATATGCAGGTGGAATCTGAGGCCAAGGTAAGTCCTTCGACTCATGTTGTGTTTAGACAGCCTATAATATAATAGTTTACTAATCGGGCCTTAGTGGGGTAGAACTCGCTGAGACGTAGTCTCATCCCTGTTTGGGGAAAACATTTCAAGACCTCGATGAGAAGCTGAGGAGGAGGAATCTGAGTGGGAGAACTCTGAGGTGAAACCTGAGGAGAAGAATATTGAAGAAAAAGATAATCCCGAGAGGGGCCTTGAGTATGACCCGGATGAACTGAGATTCCATCATCTTTTGTGAACTCCATTTTGATGTGAATAGTTATCAAGTTCTCTGGTTTGTGTTTTGTATAAAAGTTTGGTTATAAGTTTCAATATGAAAAATATGACCCTACTTTTCTATCCCATTGTTTTACTGTCTGGGGATTTATAACTGCTTCTGCATGTGCTTAATATATGAAAGGGTCGCGATATAAAGTCCTAGGATATCGCATTATAAAATCGACCAATAGAGAATGATGTGTGCGTGCCCGAGGATCGGGGCGTGACAACCCATACCATGGATTCCAACAATCTTTGTTTCACGGCTGTGTGCACCTATCATCCTCATGATTTCATCCACATGATTGTCTACTTCGACAAAGCAATCGGATACTTCCAAGTAAGCAGTTTTCAACTCAGTCAAAACATCATTGACAATTTCTTTCACAAATTCACCTTTGCCTCTGATAGTATTGGAGGAAACAACATCAAGACATGAGGTTTAGTTGAGCAAAATAATGCATCTAGAACAAACAATTCGTATGAGATATAATTAAATAACTATTTAGCATGCTATGGAGATCCCATCCCTTTAATTCTCCAACCTCTTTAAGAGTAGCCTTCCACTTGTTGATAGTCTCATCATCGAACTGCTTCTTGTTTAAATCAGAAACAATGGCATTGTTGTAGTGCTCATTTTGGTATTTGACCTCGGACGGCGTGACATTGTAGAAAATGGGCATGATCTTTTGTCCCCCTGTGTTCTTGCTCTCCACCATCTTGACCAACTCCCTGAGACACCATGGACTATCAGCATATCCTTTAGAAAAGATTGGTATTGAGATCTTTGAGTGTTGAATAGCTTGGAGAAGCTGGCCGCCGATCTCTTCCCCGGTACGGAGCTCTTCATCGTCCCTATATGCCTGAATTCCAGCATCAATCATGTTGACGTAAAGGTAATCAGCAATGTCCAAACGAGTGTCTAGTCCTCTAAGCTCAAAAATACTTCGTAATCATATTCTGATGACTTCTCCATTTCCTAATTATCAGAAGACGCGTTCCACATATTTATTTGTTCTTTGTACACGCTCGCCTTATAAGGCTCCATTTATTACAAAAGACAAAAAATAGTGGCAACTACTGTCACAGTGAAGTTCAACCACAAAGGTTCATGCAAATTCTCCGTGCAACAACGATCTGAGATACTGCTCGAAAATAATGACCACGTGCAGGTTGATGAGGCTAGCTTCTACTAGAATTAAATATGGAGATAAGTTTGAAGCCATTGTAACTACATATCGTGAGGCTAATTTTATCAAAAACTTGTTGCTAAAATAAAATAAATAAAGCACCTATCAAGGAAATAGTATTTTGGGTCTTTTGCTCAAGTCAAGAAATTTTTCCATGTCCAGCCAAGCCCACCTTCAATAATGCAGCATCTCCATGTCGAAACTAACAATGACGCTGGTAATTAATACATAAACAACACTTACTGATAGAAATTACTAGAACATGAATAATTTGCTTAATGCAATCACTACCTAACGGTTAAACAGAATCTGCTGTTGCTGCCAAAATGCTGAAAGTAAATATAGCAAATGTCAAACAGACAGAAAGTAGACTTCTCCTTCGAGCATAGAATAGATAACCAATATTTTGACCTCACGGGAAAAATATGTTAAATCGTCTAACGATACTGCTAGTTTCATCCAGCTTCTAATTAAAAAGTATCAATAAACATCAAAGAAATGTAAAATGAGGAGCAACTTGAATCGCCCGACTTATTCTGAGAAAACTAAACATGTAGAGGAGGAGGTGGAGTCCTCACTTCCACTCATCCACTTCAAAACAGAACATTGACTATAGAATGCACGTAGAGCTTACGGGGGTTTCTGGTAGGGAATGGACCGAGGGAGCTGAGCGATCGTCGTCCTCCTTCACGTGGAAGCAAGAGAAGAAGCAACCCATTCCCTAGGGAAATCGATCGTGGAGAATTCTGAAAGCTTCGAGGACCACGCCAAATCTGCTCGGGAACCTTAACCTCAAATTGTTTTAGCAGGTACAAGAGAAAATCTTTTGTCTTTTCCCCCTTCACGAAGTGCCTTGAGTTGTAGTTGAAGCAGCGCAAACCTGGACATAGAAAAATGTCTCGATTTTAGCCCATAATGTTATTCCCTCGAATAGGTGCTATTTTTTCATCTTATATGATTCAAGTGAGTCACTAATGGAAATTAGCCTATTCACAAACACTTCTCTTGAGGTTGGGACACCTAGAGTGCCATAACTTGGCACGGAGGGACACTTAAGTGCCATAACTTTGAAATGGTACACTTAAGTGCCAATATCGGAGTAAAATGGAACACTTAAGTGCCACTCCAGCCAAAATCTGGTCAAATGGCGACGTGGCAATTTTCAGAGTTTGGTCCAAAACGGCGTCGTTCGCACGTTGACATGGCGGAGAAAATACAAAAACGATGTCGTTTCGTGTTTGATGTGTAAATAATAATATAAAATTTTAATTAAATTAGATTTAAACTTAATTTTATTTAAAATATTCAAAAAATTTAAAAATTTAAGAAAAATTTAAAAAATTTAAAAATTAAGAAAATTTTAAAAAATTTAAAAGGGGGAGGGAGGTCGAACGGGGGCGGCCGAGGGCTGAGTCCTCGCAGCCCTCGCCGTCGGTCGGCCGGGGCCGCCGACCCTCTCCCCCGGATCTAGGCGAGGCTCGCAGGCCCTCGCCACCGGCAGGTCGGTCTCGTCGGCCCTGGCTAGGGGCCCGCGACCCTCGACTGACCCTCCCCACTCCGTTGTCGGTCCTTCTCGGTGGCGGCGGGGAGGTGGCGAGGCCCGCGAGCCCTCATCGAACCCGGGCGAGGGGCGTGACCCTCGCCCCCAGATCTGGGGAGGGCTCGCGTGGGGGCGAGGGTCGCGGGCCCTCGCCGCCTCCCTGCCACCGCCGGGAAGGGCCGGCGATGGAGTGGGGAGGGTCGGCGTGTGGCATCCCAAAATTCAAGATAAGCTCTAAGGTGTATTAAAGCTCGTAATTAGGTAATGAAATTTCTTATGGCTTATGCTTTAGCCATTAGTTTCTTTTTTTAAGATTAGGTGATTTGTGCTTGTGTCTATGAGATTTTTAAATTTGATAGATTATTCTATGCTTGGCCATGCACTTTATGGATTAAATTCCTATAAATAAAATGTCACAAGATTTTGGTCATGTAAAATTTAGTAATTTAATTCTTAAAATAAAGGATAAGAAAAAGAAAGGAAAAAAATTGATTTGAATTAGGTTGGGCTTTAGGCCCAAGAGTGGACCTTTAATGGGCCAAGTTGGCCGGCCCATTGAAGCCCACAAGGGAGCTGCCGTCGACCATGAGAGGGGGAGGAGTGGCCGGCCATTGCTGGCCCAAAAGCCTCCAAGCCCAAGTCCAAAGCCCATTATGCATGTGTTAAGACAAGTGGCACAAAGGAAGATGGCATGCATTGGTCAATTGGAGTGGCAAACAATGATTGCAAATGATGAGGTTTAGGGGAAATAAAAGGGAAGAGGAGAGAGAGAGGTGGCCGGTTAGCCATTCGGCCAAGTGAGAGAGAGAACCGTGCGAGAAAGAGGGAGAGTGAGGCGAGGGAGGGGAAGCCGAGAGGAAGGAGTCGCCGTCGCTCGCTGTCCGTCCGCCCGTGTGCCGCCGTGTACCGTCATTCGTGTGGTCTAGAGGCAAGTTGGGAATCCACTTTCTACTCTTGCACCAATGTTTTGCATGTAGGGTCGAAATCTAGGTTGTTTGGAGGCATGGGAGTGAAGCTAATGTGTTTGGTACTTGAGATGCATGCTGTTTTCGCATGAACAGTTTGAGTCAGAACCTTGTGAGAGCTTTCATGCATGTTTTGAGTTCGATTTTGACTTTGATCTCTTCATGAAAGTTGTCGCTAACATATTAAACTACAACATACTCAAATTTGGTGTAAAATAATGGATATTTATGGGGTGAAACACTCATCCTACGGAGACACCAGATCTGGAATGATTTCACTGACCTTTCAGTGTATTTGTGGTTGCATGCTGATTTCTACTAAGAATCTCTCTTCGGTCTCTTCATGAAACTTGTAGAGAACATCTTTAAGCTTAACATACTCAAATTTTAAGCAAAATTAACAAGTTTAGCTTGGTGAATCATCTTACTCTTAAAAACCGTAGATCTGGAGACGCTGTACAGGTTACCCGAGACTTCATGGACCCATATGGAGACTGTCCTTTAAAAATATGACTTAGATCTCTTCATGAAAGTTGTAGGGGACATCTTGAAGTAGAACATATCCAAATTTCAGAGGAAAATAAGAAGTACAAGTGGGTAAAAACTCAGTATTCGGAGAACCATGCACTGGACGTTTCGGTACTAGATCCAGAAGCTTCGTGTGACTGTAGAAAATAATCTAAAAATAATTTGTCCTATAAGTCTTCATAAAAAATCTACCTTAGTGTCTTTGCTATAACCTGGTAAAATTTCATAATTTTTGGAGGTCGTTTGGATATTTTAATCAAATTATTTCGGAAACTGTGCATTCTGATTTCATCCGAAATTTCATGCTGTATTTGTGTGAATTATGATTTTTGTGTGAAATTCTATTTGGCCATGTGTTTTGCATAAAATCATTATCCTAATGTCTTGCCTATCACTTGCTTTAATTTTATGATTTTGAGAATCATATGGATATTTAAATTTAATATTTTCGAAAGTGGGACAAGCTGGAATTTAAATAAATGTCAAAAGGGCATTATAAATGGATTATTTTAATTGGTACGAATTCCATAAATTTTATTTTATGAATAATTGTACCTTGTTGCATGTATGATGAGGTCTTGATGCACGCATTGAGATGCATGTACGAATTCAATGCTGAATATGATTTTTTGTTTGCCATTACATCATGTGCCATGCTAAATTGAGACCGAAATTGGTGAACATGAATAATGATCAAAGAGGAAATTATTGTGGCGGATGATAATGCCCTGGGAGTATCAGGATGCCCGGGATGGGGGGTGCCGAATGCCTGGAATGTATAGAGATACATTGCCGGATGGCCCTGGGAGTGTCAGGATGCCTAGAATGGTTGGGTGCCGGAAGCCTCGGGGGTCTTTGCATGAGGGGATGCCTCGTGATGCCAGTTGGGATGCGAGATGCCCGGAATGTGGGGGTGCCGGATGCCCGGTGGCTTTGAGTGGCATGAATGCCGGAGGTTTTTCTTGCGATGCCAGGATGGGGTGCGAGTGAAAAGTATGAGATGAAATTGGTGATCTTGAGAAAGGGTGATATGGTGGTCAAATTGAAAGTTAAAAGTGGAAATTGAATCATGCATGATGATATGCATACATGATATGATATGATGATGATCACCTGTGGCATACATGATATGATATGATGATGTCATGATGATGACATGTGTGTGATATGATGATGATGATATGTCTATAACATAATGATGATGGCATATGTATGATATGATGGTGACCTATGATATGATGATGCCATGATGATGATGACATGTGTATGACATGATGATGACAACCTATGACATGACGACTTGTATGTGTTATGATTGTGATGAAAATGTATGATGGTAAATGCATGGCTTCGAGGTAAGTCTGCTTGGATGCATGATCAACATGTATGATGTTGTGCTTGTATTGCATGTTGCAATGAGTGGTTATTGGATTCTTTTACCTGCTGAGTGGTTGTACTCACCCCTTCGGGGACCAACATTTCAGATTAGCAGCATGCTGCTTCCTACTGTCACGCGGGGTGTTTTCTACGGCCTACCTTCGGACGTAGAGGTTGAGTGCGAGGAGTTTGACTGTCCTTCTGTTCCTAGTCTTACTTATATTCAAGTGCGGTGTCTAGTTATGTATGATGTGGGCCTAGCTGGGGGCCCGGTTGTCCAGGAGTTTATATCCGTCCATGTTTGACGCAACAAAGCGATGCGCTGGATGTTGCCGCCACCACCGCCTGATGCACCGGGATGGGTGTGAGTGCTCGTGCGTGACGAGTAGAAGCTGGATCTTTTTGGGATAGTTAGCCGACACTGATGATGGGGGTATAGCACGTGAGTTGTAGCGGGTCGATGGTTTCTTTTGAGGTTTTAGGCCGGATGTGGCTGAGTCCTGGCTTTTCCTTTTGATGTACCGACCCAAGAAATCCCATCTTGAAAATATGTAAATAAAGTGTCATGGCTGTCTTTTATTATGATGTTTAGTGATGGTGCAATTGTATCATGGGTGTTGGAGGGAGAGACGACGATGTTATATTTTGCTTCTGCTAATGAGTCGCGCTGGGACCGTTTTCAAAAAAAAAAAAATCTGTCTATGATTTACGATGCTTGGCTAAGAGATGTAATTAGGTGTAACGCCAGGTGCCTGTGGCGACCCTAGGTGGTTCGGGGTGTCACACAGGGAGGGCCCGCGAGCCCTCGCCCGAATCCGGGGTGAGGGTCGTAACTCTTGCCGCTATCCGACGAGGGCTCGCAGCCCTCGCCGTCGGTCGGCCGAGGGCCGCGACCCCATCGACCCTCCCCCTCCGTCGCCGGCCCTTCCCGACGACGGCGGGGAGGCGGTGGAGGTGGCTAGGGCTCGCCCTCGCCCGCCCGTTCGACCTCCCCCTCCCCCCCTTTTTAAAACTTTTTTAAATTTTTTTAAATTTTTTAAATTTCTTAATTTTTTAAAATTTTCTTAATTTGTTTTAATTTTTTTGAATATTTTTAAATAAATTAAGTTTAAATATAATTTAATTAATTTTTATATTATTATTTACACGTCAGATACAAAACGGCGTCGTTTTTATATTTTCTCCGCCATGTCAGCGTACAAAACGATGCCGTTTTGGACCAAACTCGCTGGAAAGTTGCCACGTAAGCCATTTGACCGGATTTTCGTCGGAGTGGCACTTAAGTGTTCCATTTAACTTCGAAACTGGCACTCAAATGTACCATTTTGAAGTTATGGCATTTAAGTGTTCTCCCGTGCTAAGTTATGGCACTTGGGCTGTTCTTCTGCCCACTTCTCTTTGATGGCCATTTTTTAGACCCTGTAGTAGCGAAAGTTAGATCCGTCTAAAATCTATTGGAAGGAAATTGAAAAGAATGCTCAAGTATAAGTTGCAGTTCATGAATCGCTTTTTCTGCGTTTTTGCCTTGATAGATTCATGTGGAAATTTTCAGGGGATATAATGAGGGTCAATCACATCTATGTAGAGTTCTTAATTCCCATTTAATGATTAGGTCAATTGTCTTTCGCATAGAGATGCTTGTCTCACGTGCAAAAGTATCCTGTCGCGGCTATTCTACAGTCATGGGCTTGCTGTTCCAGCGTTCCCAACTCACGTGGCCTTCGAAATTACAATCCCGAGTCAGCCTTTATTCACATTGACACAAGAAGTCTAGAGAAGGCAAACATCATTCGAAGAAGGATTGCACTTCTTCAATCTATCTTGAGTTGGCAGCACACTCAAAATACTAAACTGTGTTTTCATACGTTTGAAGTAAACTGGACCAGCTTATGCCTGGGTACTTTAGCAGGTGAAGAAATAACTTTACCCCGACATATAAATAGTAGATTTTCCGGTAGGAGAAGGTGTCCAAACAATACTATGATACTGCTCAAAATATGGTTGCATTCCACATTAAGCAAATTGAATAAGAAGCAGGTCCTCATACCTAGCAGTAGGCCAATTACATCCCATACTTTTGCGGTACTACGGACTACCCGGATAAAATCTATTACGAATATATTATTTAATTCACAACTTCACCAAAAAAAAAAAAGAAAGAAAGAAAGAATATATAGCTTGTTCTCCTCATTAGATGTTGCAGATAGTTCATAAGAGCTATAACATCATTTTAAGTCCAGTGAATTATTTTCAGAACAGAACAAGTTCGTCTGAAGCAGAGGATTCAAAAGTGTTTAACAAAGTATGACAATGGTCTGACCATGACCATTCATGCCCTATTTCTTCCAAGAAATGATGTGAAAATCACTCAAGTCGCTAGCAATTTACTCAACATATGATAAAAAAAAAATAGGAAAAGATCAACGTAAGCATAAAAGAATTGTATCCCAATGAGAAAGCAGAAATGTCCCAAGTCTTATATAAATAATATTAATACTACATATACAGCAAGGAAGAGAAACCTAATTTGGAAAAGAAAGGGATGATCACTCTGAAATCATCATAAATACATTTAAAAGTGTTCATCATAATTATACTGCGCAAAATATGGTTTTTTTTTTTGGGAGGGGTGGAGGGGGGAGGAGGTGAGAGAGAAAAATGAGCAAAGGAGCGCATTACAGACTTGTTCTCACCTCTCTCAACGCAAAGAATACGAACTCCCAATACCAAATAGTTAAAGTAGCATGACCTTAGTCAACACTTTAAAGGACTAAATCTTAAGCAGCAAATCAGCTCATTGCAACATTCAAGAACTACAGTTTTGACTAGGCCAAGATGATTAACCAGAAAATGACATATCTAGTAGGAGAGAGAGCGCGAATACAACATGGATGAAGATAAGCTAATTAGAGCTGCGTGAAATATGAGGAATTAAATTTATAGAAGATGAGAAAAAGTATGATCATTCAATCCGAGTAAAGATTGGTGTAGAAGCTTCGACTATCTTGCCTCAACGTGGTTCGTGCAGCTGCAGACTACACGACAATTGTTCCTGTGCCATTATGATGAGTGAACAAGAGAGCTAAGGAAAAGGAGAAGTAGGAGGAGATGATGGAGTTTCCTTAGAGTAGCTTTTATATGAGGATACGTTCACCAGCCCACCCTTCAAGTGGAATATATTCAATATAGACCTGTGCCGGCCATTCATTAGAAAACTACATATTCCTTACTCCTTGCAGTCTCCAGTGCTTCTTTCAAAAATGAATCAACATAGTTCACAGGTATAATAATTATATTCTCGGCTTCTAATGTGAATGACAGGCGCTGACGTAACCATTCAGCCGGTAGACATCTTTTAACAGTTTTGCAGTCGTGATTTATGTTTCTTGTGTTGTTGCTTAAGCAGATCTATGCGGAAATTTTTTGGGAGATAATGAGTGTCAATCTTATCTATGTAGAGCTCTCCATTTCGGGTTAACGTTTATCGTAAATTCACAGTCAATTGTTTTTTGCATAGAGATGCTTCTAATTCTTTACTTGTTGCTTGACCCATTAGTTTGTTATGCCACGAGAGATTGTCTTTTGCAAAATTACTCCTTTGCAGCTATCCTAGCCTATCGCTTTAGTTTTATCCATGTATATTTCACAAATTTCAGTAACTTACCGCAGAATATAATGCAAAAATTTCGCAAATGAATTTGTTGGCCATTATTTGTAAGTGAAATCCACCCTATGGCCGCCGAAACGTGGCCGCCAATAGAGTGCTCATTAGGAAAATTCGTCGGATTTTGATAAAAGCATATAGATTGCCAAAAATAAAAAATAAAAAAAGAAATTCATAGTGCATTGACGAGTGAAATCGAATATCACCTTCAGTTAGCTAATTGCAAAATGTGGCGAATTTCAACAACCATCAGTGAAGTTAACAATCTTTATATTTCGCGGAACTTTCCTTTCTTTGGCTAACTAAAAGATTGGCCCTGTTACAAAAGCACTTTTTTCCCCCAACTAAACTTCAAGATTTGAATCCTTGATCCTTATAATCCCCTTCCAAAGACGAGAAGTCGTTGTGCCAATTGCCTCGATAATAATACTAGACTTTCATAGGCTCATGAGGCAAAAGCACACAGATTCAGCAGCTTGGACGTAGCTCAAAGTAGCTCATGAAATATCACAGAAGATTTGAAAGCGTTGCTGAAGCTGCGAAAAATATTGAAGGAATTGAAGTATGCGAAAGGGTTTAATAGATGGGATAAGTCGATCCATTATGTTCTCTTCTTTTTTTCTCCTTAGAGATTAGCAAAAACTCTTCCTTTCTCTCCAGAGCATCCAATCCAAACATGAAAAACACTTCAAAGTTATCAAGTAGTTGTGAACGTTGATATGTGATGAATAGAAAAGCTGTAATTGGGGTACAGAAGAATGTATGCATCCAAATGAAATGTTATTCTCTCTTCTCTCTTTTGTTTCTCTCTGATGCACTTAAGTTTTAAGACCGTTCTTCTCCTGTCTCTTTACTTTTGCTCTGATAATTCATTTTTCTCGAATTGCTTATGTACCCCCAACTTAAAGAAGAATCAAGCGAAATTAAATCAATTTATCCCACTCAAAGTACATCAAGATTTAACATGTTAAACTACATCAGAGATAGCGGGAATCAATCACCAATTACAATAATAAATCTTTGAACTTGCACTTTACAAAACAATAAACAGATGCGTGCATAGTGAAAAAAAATTAGAGCAAAATTACCAGGAAGTACAGGTGATATCGAAGGACGGAACTGGAGAGTGGCGAGACTGGATAATATGCGGGCAACAAAATAAGAAGCAATGAAGAAATAGTTCTTGAATGCTGCCCGCGTTTATCCTCTCACACATAAAATGAAGAAAGAAAAGAGCGAGGTTCCTCTTTTTTGTGTTAACCTGACAATGAAAAGTGGGAACTGATCCTTTTCTTGCTTTATCAACATGGCTACAGACCATAAGCAAAAGTGAACAAACAAAGGGGGACAACATAGTTGAATTCCGGTTCCGCCAATAATGGTTGATTTTGTGTGAAAGGTTGACATATAAATTGGCGATTAGTCAAAGATTATATCCATATAAAGCCGGTTTATTTAGATGGTGGGAAAATTTACAGCTCACAACTTCATGTAAAGGATATGTGAATATACAGGTCAAGAGAGCAAAAGGAGAAAGCTAATCTTTATTGGGTGAGGCATGCAAAGATGGAAACTCAGAGGAAGTATGAAATGTCGATTAACATGGCTACAGATCGTAAGCAAAAGTGAATGAACAAAGGGGGACAGCATAGTTGAATTCCGGTTCCGCCAATAATGGTTGATTTTGTGTGAAAGGTTGACATATAAATTGGCGATTAGTCAAAGATTATATCCATTTAAAGCCGGTTTATTTAGATGGTGGGAAAATTTACAGCTCACAACTTCATGTAAAGGATATGTGAATATACAGGTCAAGAGAGCAAAAGGAGAAAGCTAACCATTATTGGGTGAGGCATGCAAAGATGGAAACTCAGAGGAAGTGTGAAACGTCGGTTAATTATCGGGATTAAACATGATAATCAAGTAAAAATCTTTCCGAAATCCTCAAGAAATTTTTGATAGCGAGCTTCATGTGCTCCACAAATTTCTACTAGCATTACTTTTTCAAACTCCAACAAGCCAACCTGTAGGTAACGAAAGAATAATTTTCCAGGTTAAACAGAGTATGATAAAGAATTTATAAAGAACGTAGTTAAATATCAAATAGAAATATCCACTTATTCCAGGAAACCATGCTTCCGTGTTCAGCTAGATCATTGGATGTTTCCTAGCTAGTTCTTGAGAGTGCTAGTATGAACAAAATAAAGGAGTTAGGGAAGAGAATAAGAACACAGAAATTATAGTGGTTCGGCTTAATCCAAGCCTACGTCCACTCTCCCACGATAACAGCCTTCTTGGCTGGATTCCACTATGCAATCAACAAGAGATTACAACTTGGAGTGCAAACACTTAGTAGATCACACTATCTCACTAAGTCACTCTCTTGGTATTTCTCTCATGATTACAAACGTTTAAGCTCTCAAGAGACAAGTATATGATCTAAAGTCGCTTAGACTTTGGAATTATAAATTCTACGCTCCGTCTCTTACTTGCTCATCGGTCCTTCATCTCCTTAAATACTCCTCCACTTCCAAACTACCCGTTGGACAGCATCCCGGAGAATCGTCTTCCAATATACCCATTGGACAGCTCTGTATCTAGAAGATTTGGTAGCCGTTGAGTGACAAAGGTAAAATCCCAAATTGATTCCGATCGCCCATACAAACGAAATCTTGGTTTCCATAAGTAAAGCTTCTTCATATAGAAAGTTCTTGTCTTCATCATCCAATTGTCAATCAATTAGATTGAATCAATCAAATCAATCTTGATGTGGAATCCAAACCGAGATCACTAGCCATTGTATGATTGGGCTTGAGTTACGATTCATTGAATCTGGATGTAAAGTCTGAGTCTTGAGACTTTACGATATGAGTCTTGAGACTTTACAGCCTGGGTCTTTAGACTTTACAATCTGAGTCCGTAGACTTTACAATCCGAGTCCTGTACCCGGTTCGGCTTCAAGCATAGAGTCGTCTTCAGACTTTGAGTCTTGAGTCGACGGTCTTCGGACTTTGAGTCTCGAGTCCGCGTCTTCAGACTTTGATAATATCTTTACATGTTCTATCATCTGCATGGTCTATTACTCAACCATCAAACATGTTAGTAGCCTTTGATTTATTTTGTCATCTTCAAAACATCATAAGGGATTTCCCTAACAATCTCCCCCTTTTTGATGATGACAAAACAATCTCTGAATATGCAGATTTGTAAACATGCTTTTAAAAATTTAAATCAAAGGATATCAAATAGATTGAGCATAATAATATATAGAAAATAATCGCAGCTCAATATTATGCAATAAATAATATCAACCAATTAGCACATATGCATATTCATATCTTCTCCCCTTTTTTTTTTATAATCAAAAAGCGATAATAATGGATTCACGTAGAGAATGATAACAAATATCTTGCATGAATCACAATTTCCACAAATAAGCTTTTATAAAGTAAATCGAATATTAAAGATATGCAATATAGCTCACTTCGATTATATCAGTAATTATCCAATAAAAATCACGGATGCATCATAACTTGCACGTACCATTTTTGTCATAATAAAATGATAATATCAATATGAGATTTAATGACAAAAGGTAATAAGAGATGCACTAACCGGATTTTGTAGAATAAATTCTGACACAATTACCTTTCCTTCCATCCATAATAAGATCACGATCAATCAAAAAAGATTTTTCCATAATTGATCAAAGCTCCCCTCAATTTGTTGCCTTTTTGAGATGATCACGATTCTTTTCCTTTTCTTTTGGATTTGCTTTCTCCCCTTGATTTCCTCATTAGATTCTGAGTCTGGTTCTGAATCAGACTCTAATTTTGAGTCTCTGTCTGAGTTAGACTCAGATTCTGAATGTGCCATCAAGCATAGATTTCTTTGCTCATCATCTTCTTTCATGATTCTTTTCTGGCCATTCTGCTTGTATTTTCTTCCATCGAAATATGGTGGCCTTGTGTAGCTTTGCCCCTCCATAAGTCCTGGTGCCAACATGCTAGCCATAAAGAATCTTTAGCTCAAAAGTAAAAACACTTTTATAAACCGAGCACTTGGCTCTGATACCAATTGAGAGTGCTAGTATGAACAAAATAAAGGAGTTAGGGAAGAGAATAAGAACACAGAAATTATAGTGGTTCGGCTTAATCCAAGCCTACGTCCACTCTCCCACGATAACAGCCTTCTTGGCTGGATTCCACTATGCAATCAACAAGAGATTACAACCGAGTGCAAACACTTAGTAGATCACACTATCTCACTAAGTCACTCTCTTGGTATTTCTCTCATGATTACAAACGTTTAAGCTCTCAAGAGACAAGTATATGATCTAAAGTCGCTTAGACTTTGGAATTATAAATTCTACGCTCCGTCTCTTACTTGCTCATCGGTCCTTCATCTCCTTAAATACTCCTCCACTTCCAAACTACCCGTTGGACAGCATCCCGGAGAATCGTCTTCCAATATACCCATTGGACAGCTCGTATCTAGAAGATTTGGTAGCCGTTGAGTGACAAAGGTAAAATCCCAAATTGATTCCGATCGCCCATACAAACGAAATCTTGGTTTCCATAAGTAAAGCTTCTTCATATAGAAAGTTCTTGTCTTCATCATCCAATTGTCAATCAATTAGATTGAATCAATCAAATCAATCTTGATGTGGAATCCAAACCAGATCACTAGCCATTGTATGATTGGGCTTGAGTTACGATTCATTGAATCTGGATGTAAAGTCTGAGTCTTGAGACTTTACGATATGAGTCTTGAGACTTTACAGCCTGGGTCTTTAGACTTTACAATCTGAGTCTCAGACTTTACAATCTGAGTCCACCCGGTTCGGCTTCAAGCATAGAGTCTGTCTTCGGACTTTGAGTCTTGAGTCCGACGGTCTTCGGACTTTGAGTCTCGAGTCCGGGGTCTTCGACTTTGATAATATCTTTTACATGTTCTATCATCTGCATGGTCTATTACTCAACCATCAAACATGTTAGTAGCCTTTGATTTATTTTGTCATATTCAAAACATCATAAGGGATTTCCCTAACAGTTCTTACACAGACTTCTAATGCTTATCGAGCAAGAAGGAAAAAAGAAAAAAAACACAAAATGAAAATCAGACTGAGAAAATGCTTAGGTCCTAATACATTAGAATCACTTATAATGTACGGGGCAGTATCCTCGGGCATGACACGACCACTGGGCAAGTAGACATCTCCTCAAAAATTTGTAGTCGTCAGTTATGTTTCTTTCATTAGTCATTGTATTTCTTGATCGTAAAATCTTCATGACTTTTACTATTGACTCTTCACCTGTCCCGCTGAAATTTTATATCCGAGACAAAGCAAACGTGACTACAAGCAAGAAACATTGTCAAAGGGCGAATCAAAATCCAGAAGCACCTCAACCAGCTAACAGTATTTTAACTCTATTTTAACTCTAGAGCTTCACGGGGATTATGAGGCGTCAGAATGCGCTTCCATAGTCTGTTGTTTATGTGGGCAACGTACTAATAATGTATCATGAATAACAGCACTTAACCCGGGGGGCCCGCGTCGTCTGTCGTCGTGTCAATTGCTTTTTTTTTTTTTTTTTAATCTTTTTGGGAGTGTGTGTAGCGGGGAATCGAACGAAATCACAAAATCCAAGAAAGGCAGAGATCTTGACAAAAAAAAAGAAAAAAAGCCAGAGAAGATGCATGATTGGGGACTGTATATTATTTGCTTTGATGTCGCGGCTTTTTCGTCGTAAAAAATAGGTACACGCACACTAAGTGTAAGCTACACGACATTGTATAAATCGCGAGTTATAGTTTTCATTATTTTTTTCCTTAATTCTTTAGTGTGTCTCCTAATAGCACACATCACAATGCCCCAAAGCAGATAAATGATTTGATTGTCTTCTTGAATTTCCCCTGATTCAATAAAATAAATGACAAATACATTTTATAGAGGGATTTTTAAGTTGTTTTAAAATACTCTATAAGCTAGTATTAGGTGCACTCGAATCATATGAACCCAGCTCCATCTATCTAGATCATGTGGGGCCCGTCTTATCAAGTAGTGCATGTGAATTAAGCTCACATGCACTATGTTGCAAACAAATTTCTTGTTTTTATTCGCTCAAGTTAACTATTATGTACAAAATCATAACCATTTTAGAAAGAGAATAAAAAAAATTGTACTATTTAACATAAGGTGATTCATTTGGGTGGACAAAAATTCATATCCAGAGAACACCGAGTCGTTGATAGTTCATGAAGAAATTTATTATATATTTGCATCATAGTGCTATTATGATAATGTGTGCATATATATCGTTACAGATTTTTGTCATGTCTCATTTGGATTTTAGTATTTGATCAAAGTTTGACATGTGAGAAATCATCACACTTAGGATAAATGTAATCGCTCCCTTTTCAAGTTGATAGGTAATTTCTATAATCTTAGGTGTCATTGTCTAATTGATCTCTT
The DNA here is from genome assembly GCF_016545825.1 of Eucalyptus grandis. Taxonomy (NCBI): domain Eukaryota; kingdom Viridiplantae; phylum Streptophyta; class Magnoliopsida; order Myrtales; family Myrtaceae; genus Eucalyptus; species Eucalyptus grandis. The sequence continues at coordinate 41,596,705 of NC_052616.1, forward strand.
CTTAAATTCATCATATTTTGAAAAAAATGAACTGGGAAATGGTTTCTCCTGTGTGCCTTGCATTATTGATATGGATTTGGGTCCATCTGGATAAAAATAAATCATATAATAAAACTATGCTTAGCTACACAAAAATCACGTGATTTAAGTTTATTAACTGAAAATTATTTATGGGAAGAACTCGATTAGATTCTTTCTATCAGATAAGCCAAAGAGGAGTTTAGTTTGAAAAAGAAACATGAATCACAAAGTTAAGAGCAAAGATCGGGGTTGCAAGTGAGGAGGATAATGGTCAAGATCGGGATTCTCTACTAAACCATTGACTCAGAATTAAGCATGCGAATGATCTCGGAGCTCTCGTTGTTGACGATTGTCTTCAGCTTCTTCTCCCATAAAACCTATCATAATGCGCATTAGATATGTTGCGAGCACTGTCAACTTGCAAGCTAAAACGTTAAAACTCATGGAGCAGTGAGGAAAATAGAATCACCTTTTCACAGAAATGTCACATAGAGGACCCGAATATTTCCGAGTAGATCGTACTTGCAATCTCGTAAATTTCTCTCACACTTCGATTTGACGACCTGACATGAAATAAATAATTACAAAACTGATCAAATAACAACAACATTAGCTAACTAAAAATGGGAGAGGTACCCTAAAAATGCTAAAATTAGTGTACGGTACTTATTTTAATGCTAAAAGTTTTGCTGATTCGCTCAAGTGTCAAATCAGATAAAAAATAATCACTTAAATAAATTTAGCAAGAAATTCCGGTCAAATTGATTATGTGTCATTTATAATTACATTTTTAATATGATTTGACACATTTTAAAAAAATCCTATCGACGTAGACATCCAAAACGATGTCGCAAGTGATCACTTTTTAATTGAGATCGGCATTGAAATAATTTCTTTTTAATAAAAATTGGTACTTAAGTTATCACTTTTAATAACAATTGGCACTCAAAAGATCCATATTTATGATTTTTGGCACTCAAATAATCACTCATTAACTTATTTATACAATGTTGTTTAGGTGTTATATGTCGACTGGACACGCTGGTGAGTCACATAGGACTGAAAAATTATTAAAATATAGTCACGTCAGATTTTCAGTGATCCAAATTGGAGTTGGCATATAGTTTATCGTTTTTTTTTTTAAAGTGGCATTTAAGTGATCAAAAAAACTAGTGAGTTATATACAACTTTTAAAACTTCTAGTGTTTTTCTCTCAACTAAAAACACTTTTACTATGTCCATTACCGTATGGCCAATGATCTTGTCAAGTTTTTTGAAATTTTCAAGTATGCAAGGCACCTGCATACCCAGGGACAAGCAAATGACACACAAAGATGGTATCTTCCGGATTCGGTAGGGAAAGGAGAATTTGGATCCTCATAAATAAAAGTACGAAATGCAGAAGGGGTTCTAACGAAAGCAACAGATTCAATGACCACGTCGATGGAGAACAAGCCATTCTTATTGTAGCTGAGGAAGAAATCAGGAGGAGAACATTGATCACTCCCATCGTCTTACAATTAAGTGGAGGCACTATCGTCCAATGCCATCATGATCACTTTTTGTAAGACCTGGTCCTTGCCGTGGCCCCACATGCGATCGAGAGTCGGTTTTAATATCACTGGTAACACCATTTGTACTAAGTCCTCACAGTTTTGTTTTTCTCGGGGCAACCCATACTACTCCAAGAAAATGCATATGTATAGTTAGAGGGCCAATTGCCTTATAAGGCAGCTTAGAACTTCCTCCCTAGACGATGTGGGACAAGAGATATGCCCCCTCTTTGCGCACATCCGGGGACCGAGGCGCAGACGCACCGCCATCTCTCCTCCCCGTGCATCGCCGCTTGGGCCTTCACACTTCAAATCAGAGATCAAGCGCATATCAAAGGAAAATATCAGTCAAAATCTTTTTTTAGCGATGGAATTAACAGGACGTGAAGGGAGAATCATCGCATTGTTTAAGCTGAGCCTTATTGAACTAGAGGAAAAGAGGAAAGTTAGAGGACGAAACTGAAAACGCATATTAAGTTAGACGACACCCACAGGCCCTACCCTAATGAAGAAAATCTAACAAGTAAAGGCCTCGTGATCCATGCAGTGAAACAACTTCTTGGTGAGAACAAAATCGATCTACGATACTTTGATGAAAGTGACCAATAGTTCCAGATCAGCATCATCATATCCTACACGTACCTATCAAGATTTATCTACTGAGGGTTCCATAGAGAACATTGCCATTGCAACGTGATGTGGTTAACTGAGAAAGTGAGAATTTTTCCCATAGAAATTTCTGAAGATTGCCACATTGCAATTAATATGTGAAATCATGACATCTGTGGCAATATTCAATCACTCCTTGTTCAAATCAACAGCTGAATTCTATAATTTTTAGGTGTCATTGTTGAGTTGATCTTTTCTTAAATTCATTATTTTATCTACTAATGGTTACATGAAAAACATTGCCATCATTAACCCAAAAAAAAAAAAAAAAAGGCAAAAAGGAAAACAAGAATTTTGCTGATAGACGTAATGAACATTGCCACACTGCAACACGCTAATATAAAGTGGAACAAGGTTCAAGAATTACTAAAGAAAGCCAATTTAGCAAGGAGGATCCATCCCATAAACAGAATCAGACTTCCAAACACAAGATTCACACATTATATTTATTCTCAAGTCTTTCGAACTTGTCTTATACATGGAACTAGTATAAAAATTGTCAAGGAATTATGTCTGGAGGCTTCCAGGTTGGAAAGCAAATGTCAAGTATCACAATGTATTTTCTTCAACGGATAGGAACATCAAGAATCGGATAAAGAAGACGGCAATCTTAAACTTTTTTCTAATTTGACAAGTTGTACATAAAGTGTCAGTTGATTTATATAGCTTGAGCAAAATTACCAAAAGTAGTAGTGATACTGAAGGGCATAATTTGACAGTGGGGGCCTGAATAAGATGGAGGCAACAATTAAGAGACAACGAAGAAATGGGTCTTGAGTGAAGAAAATGGTTCTTGAGTGTTGCCTGCACTTATCCTCGTCCCACATCAAATGGAGAAAAAGAGGAGGAACCTTCCTTCTAATGTGGACCCGATGTGGAGATGTAGGATGTAACATCCTAAATTTTCAATCCTATTTTCTGCTGAATAAATCGGGCATTTCATTGACGTGCTTATAAGACTGTTTTAAGAGCTGATCACTCTCGAGATAACTAAACTATCTAAGGAAGCCATTAAGGAATTTTAACGCAATAGACTTGAAAATTTGACTAGGGATCGGTTACTCAGCTGTGCTCATCTGCCGAGATCATTACGGCACAAATATAAATCAATTAGAGATCAGAGATAGGTCGGTTTGACTGAGATGAATGGCTAATTGTAATTGGAAAATTCTCGTCGGCTGGCACTAGACTGATTTTTTTTATCGTTTTGGTACGCTGTGTTCGTAATTGAATCCTCGAGATGTTCACAACAATCGAGAGTCGCCAATGTGTCAGTGGGTTCATAGTGGCTCGAAGAAAATTGACCATGGGTCATTTGCACTAAAAATCTCCGAAAACTATCTGGTAATTTAGGTCACGCTAAAAACACACTAAATGGAAATTAACCTCGAATTCAGGTCCGATTTCAGAAAGTGAAAATTCTGTCATGTCACGATCTATTTTAGGAACATCGACTCATCCTCTGAAGATTTTTTGGAGATTCCGAGATTTTTATGGGAAATCGATTTGGACGTCGTAGAAAATTAGTGGAAATTTGGTTTAGCTCATTTGAAGGAAATTATGACTTCCAAGTCGAGCTTTTGAGTGTTAGGGATTTACAGAAAATTGTACGGGATTTTTCTTCATCAAAGTGGACCTCAATTTGAAGAATTTCGGGAAGAAATTAAGCCTAAAGTGGTAAAATTCGGAGCTGTGGGAGGGCTGCATATTTTTGGCTCAAAATGGGATTATTTGGTGGATTTTTATAGCAAGAAAGAATTATGGGACATAGGGGATAAACATGAAAACTTTTGGTAGACAAAGCATTGAAGAGGAGTGATATTTTAATTGACTTTGTGCCCCCTCAGCCGGCTTCTCACGCAAGCCTCACTAGTTTCCCCTTTCCTTTAGTCTCATTCTCGCATGCCAAGCAACCAAATCCCTATCTCTTAGCTTCGGTCTTTCTTTCATTTCTGTTTTTCCTATGAAGCTGCCCTTCCTCCTCCTTTCTTCATGCACCGTCCAACACCGAATCAACCGCTCCCAGGTCCCCTGCCAGCGAAGCCACTTCCATTTGTCTCTGCCTCCACCGAGCGGCTTACCTTGCTGCCGCGCATGATTTCATCGAAGTTGACTGCCCATTACCGCCTGCTCTCTCTCTGTGCATGAACAGCTCCATCTTTCCTCCCCAATCCCGTGCCACTTGTCCACTTCACCTTCACGTTCGGTCAACTTGATCGAAACTGTGCCACCCCACCATCTTTGATTTTTGCTCCACCACGATCTGCTCCTTCGTTCATAGCGCCCCACCAGCAAATCAGTAGCATCAACCGAAGAAGCTCGTGCCAGCACGCCCGTATTTCCCCATCTCTGTCACGTCCAAATTCCTCCAAGCTCAGTTAGCCGAAGTTGCCCCACGTGCGTTCTCCTTCACCCAGCAGCAATGACGTCCGCGTCTCTCTCCTTCGGCCTGTGAACTTCAACGCCACTAGCCTACTTCCGTTTCTCTGTTTGTGGCCCAGCTCGCGTGAAGTCAAGCCCACAATCAGCTCGGCAACTTCAACAACTCGGCAGCTCACGCAATCAAGCACGGGCCCAGCATCCAGCCAGCGAATTCTCCAAGCCCAACAGTTGGGCTACTTGAAGCCCACAAAAATTTCAGCAGGCCCTAGCCCATCAACCAAGCGCAGCATTTGCTGTGGGCTTGCAAGGCTTTTGGGCCCGGTCCGTGTGCCCGTCGACGCTGTCGAAAATTCGGATTTTGGCCACTGTCGTGCCATCGTCGCAGTGATCCAGTCTGCGCTTTTAACAAGTGAGTTTTACTCACTAATCCCTTATTAGTATGCTAATGATTCTTAGAGGTTGATTAGATTTAATTAAGTGCAATTAGGTGGATAGATTAGAGTAGAATAATTAAATTAGGGATTTACCTATGCATGTTAGGCAAATGATTAGTGTACTTAGCAAGTAGACAAGTCCTAGTATTTATTGAATGAGTCTCGGTAATTTTTCAGGCTTGTCTCGGCTTCCAATTAGGCATTACGGGCCTAAATTGGATTTATTATATTTATTTATTAATTTTTGAAATTATTTAATTATTTATTTATTTTCCGGAAAATTAGGCTAGGATAGCCGACGACCGAAATTTTATGCTAATTACTGTGGTGTAGTCTATTTATTTATTTGAGTGTTGATTTGTGCTGAATTGAATTAATTATGATTTTAAGATTTTATTCCTAAATTAATTAATTTTGGTAATTAATGGGAAAATTATCGGGCGTCGGTTTACAGCGCCAAAAATATGTAATAGGCTGTTGAAACTGGTGGGATGTTATTATATTTTGGCTAAGGCCGACCGTGTACCCACACACGGCTATTTTATCGAGAATGATAAAAAGATGGAATTGGTTGTATGATTGGAATGGTATACTATATCGACCAATGGGCGATATGTCAGCTTAGATAGAGAGCAGTTTATCGGTATACTATATCAACCTACGGGCTCTGATATGGTAGCTTAGCATAGAGTAATATACTTTATCAGCTTAGATTAAGTAATGTCGGGATACTATATCAGCCTACGAGCGATATGGCAGCTTAGTAGAGAGCAATATATCTTATCAGCTTAAATTGAACACTGTCGGTATACTATATCAGCCTAAGGGCAATATGGCAGCTTAGCAAAGAGCAGTATACCCGATCATCTCAGAAACGAGCTATATTATCTATTTATCAACTTAGCAGTGAGCAATCCTGATATGAACAGACTTAGAGATAGTATGAGATGAGCCGACCAAAAAAGGGTCGAGATGACATGTAATCGACTAAGTTAATTGATTGATGATGCGATATGGTTGGGTGATGTGATGTGATTGTATATATTTGATATATATACTGAATTGTAGGAAGGAACTGAGGCCAAGGTAAGTCCTTTGACTCGTAATGTGCTTAGGCAGCCTCTAGAGTGTATTGGCTTCCTAATCGGGTCTTAGGGGTAGAACTTACTAAGACTTTGTCTCACTGGTTATTGAATAATCATTTTCAGGTTCTTAGATGGCATTGGTGAAGGACCGAAGGCCCGAAGTGTAGATGGTGAAACCTGAAGAATTGACGATTCTATTGGACTAATTAGTCATAGGGCAATTCTCTTTTGATGGAAGTTGATTCCTTTCGCAGACTTCGTTTTAGGAACTTGTGGTTTAGAACCGACTTAATAAATCGATTTGTATATATTTGCTTTATGATTTGCAATGTATATAAGTGTGGTTGTTTTTTTAAAGTTCGAATTTGGAATCCTACTTTTCTATCACATTACTTTATTGTCTGAGGATTTTATATGCTTCCGTATGTATATTAAAAAGAAAGAGTCGGCGATGCGTCTTGGGAAGTCACTATTAATCGACCAAGGTGAGGGATGTGTGCATGCCTGAGGATCGGGGCATGACATGGGAAGTGATCCCCCTTTTCTTACTTTCCCACGAGAAAGCAGTTCTTTCGCATTTCTTTCTTGCTTTTGTAAATTTCTCATCTCACCACTAAATTTCGTCGCTTATGGTCCATACCCTACGTTCATGCCCACTCAACCCAAAAGTCAAAAGACTCTTTATAAACATGGCTAAGAAAAAGAGGCGAAAGGAGAAGGAAGACGACATGCTTAAATAAAATGACAAAAAAGAAAATAAAAATTAAAAAGGGCAGACCATCCAGCAAAAATAAACAAATAAACGAAGACCCTTCAGTTCATATTTTTCTTTGATTTTTCTCGTCTCTTTACTTTTCAAAGTATGTCGTACTTCAAATTGAATTGGTGATTAGTCAAGGATTATATCCACAAATAGTGGCTTTATTTAAATGGTGTGAAAGGTCAAGTAAAGGGATATCGGAATCTACACGACAAGAAAGAAAGCGGAGAAAGCTGATCATTATTGGATGTTGCATCCAAAGGTGTGAGCTCAAGAGGAAGTGGGAAATGTCAATTACAAAATGTGTGCTTGAATCTCAAGATCACAAGCATGTAGAGATGTCTTTTAAGAGCTTTGCCAGCACAATAGTCTTTGGCTTTGCTAGCACAACAGTCTTTGAGATACTTTAAGAATAACAGTTTATTGTAAATCATAAATTTTTAAAAAATAGATCCCACAACAATTCATAATTATTTATTATTTGATTTTTGTAAACTCACAATAGATTGAAAAATTGTCACCTAATCATTTCTCTTTTCTTAATAAACCTTGATAGCAGAAAGAAATTCAGGAAGATCATTCTTCTTGAAATCAAACTAACACTTCCATAAATAAATTCAAACTTGTTACAATTATTGTATCGAGCTTATTGTTATAATAAAGCACAAGCCACTGTGCTGGCTTCCTGCAATCATGTTAGGGACAAAATAAATATCGATAGGGAATTTGCTAAACGGTGACTATTTTATCTTGTGATTACTGTTTCAATAATTTCCTTTCTCCTGTTTGCAAAATTATTTTGCACATACGAAATTGAGTAGCTATGTTAATCTTGAGATTACAATTAAAGTAATATACCTTTTCTTTTTTTTTTTATCGAAATCACGAAAACTATATTCAAGAGATAAACCCAATGCAACCTGCAGCTAGCGCATCAACACATACAAGATCGATCAGATAAAAAGGGGGAAAAACAGCCCAGTTTTGGTATGGCATGGCCCGATTGTGGGCCTTTGCAGCCCAATCGGCTACCACATTTGCTTTGCGTTGACAATAGCAGAGTTTGAGATTAGGGAAAAGGGAATACACAGAGGCTATTTTGGAGAACAGAGAACGCTCCTCCCATGGTGGCTGTTTGTATCGATTCAACGTCTCGACAAGGGCCAGACTGTCCAATTCAACGAGCAAATTCGTGTGAGTAAAGCCTTGGAAAAGCAGGTGTTGTAGGGTTAGAGAAAAAGCTTGGATCTCCGCCTGCAGGGCCGAACTTGCAGCAAAGTGTTTGGAGAAGCCGTCGATAAGTCGTCCCTAGTGATCTCGACAAACGCAAGCCATAGTGCCTTCCTTACTGCCGGGCTGATGAGCTCCATTGATGTTGACTTTCAAGACGCCCAGATCTAGTGGCCTCCAAAAGCGATCCCCTGTTCTGGAGCGATTTGCCCTTGCAGGTCAGTGATCAAGCAGACAACCGAGCGACATGGGTGTGAGCGAGTGCTGCCTCAGCCACCTGTATTGGGTCAAGTCTATCACGCTTGAAGATGAATCCGTTCCGAGCGCACCAGATTTACCAAAGGACGTTCGCGATTGTCTCTAAGCCAGGTAATAAGTTCTGTCTTCTAACTATCTCCGTGATCCATGCATCAATACGCTGAATTCCATGAGGTAAGATGGGAATATCGATTTGGGGATGAGACCAAATGCGCTGAGTCCATGTGCATAGTAAGAACAAATATTCTAGGGTTTCTGGTGCCTGCTGATTGCATAGCATACAGATCAGATTTGCAATGATATGTCGTTGATATAGGTTTGCTTTGGTGGCTAATGCGTTGTGACAAAGTAACGAAAGGAAAGTGCGAACCTTTGGGGCAGTTTGCATGTTCTAGATTTTTCTCCATAGCCATCTTGGATTCTGATAAGATGTGGAAGCTGCTTTGTTTGTCTGACTAATTGCTGCTTGTGTGAGTGCATGATATGCAGTTTTAATAGTGTAATCACCATGTTTGGTAGCAGTCTAGATAAGTTTATCCTTAGCAAAGTTGGGTCTTACTGGAATGGTAATGATCTGATCTATCACCTGCGAGTTAAAGAATCTATTTAGCATATTAAAATTCCAGGTGTTGTTGGTTTGATCTATGAGGTCAACCACCATTTGAGGTTCTTTGCGGGCCGTAGGTCCACCTAATATTCCGATAGGTAGCCACCTATCTTCACATATTTTGATTGAGCACCCATCTCCTACAGACCAACGAACATTGGGTAGAATTGCATCCCTTCCAATTAAAAGGCTCTGCCAGCCCCAAGATGGGCGAGAGCCTTTTTCTGTAGTGCAAAAGTTCTTTGAATGGAAGTAGAGTCCTTTAAAGACTTTACTCCATAGAGATAATGGCTGATGAAGTAAGCATCATGCTTGTTTTCCTAGCATGGCTTTATTAAAGTTCACAAGATCTCGAAATCCTAAATCGCCAGCCTCTTTTCTTTGTTTCAGAACTTCCCAATTTTCCCAATGGATCCTTGATTTGCACCTGTCATTCTGCCACCAAAACCTTGCAATTCTTTTTTCAATGGATTTGTAAAGAGACACAGGTAACTTAAATATAGACATGGTGTATTGTGGTATAGCTTGTACTACAGTCTTAAGAAGAATCTCCTTCCCACCTTTTGAAAAGAGATTTTCTTTCTAGCCTTCCAATTTTGCATGAACTCTCCCCATTATCCATGAAAACATATCCTTTTTTGAATGCCCCCAATCATATGGTATTCCCAAATATTTACCAGACATTTTTAACACTGGTACTCTTAGCTCTGTGGCCATATTCTCTTGTAATCTAGCATAGCAAGTTTTACTAAAAAAATTCCAAATTTGTTGCAATTAACAGCTTGCCCTGTCGCCAAGCAATACTGATGCAAGATATTTGCTAAATTTTGACATTCATGAATTGTACCAGCGAGAAAGAAGATAGCATCGTCTACGAAAAACAAATGTGATAAAGTAGGACACCACCTGTTTAGTTTGATACCCTTGAGGCATCATATGTCGATAGCGTTGTTGATAAGATGAGATACTGTATTACCTGAGATAGCTAGTATAAGCACCTAGAGGGGGCTCAATAGGTGAAAAAAATATTTTCTCGAGATAAGAGAGCAATACTAAGCAAACAATAGATAGGAAGTTCTCCTTTCGTTGACAAGGTGAATTATGATCAAAGTAAAGCAGAGAGTAGGGAAGAGAAAATGAACACAGAAATTATAGTGGTTCGGCTTATTTCAAGCCTACGTCCACTCTTCCGCACCGACAGCCCACCGCTGGATTTCACCATGAACAAAGAGATGTTACAGCAAGGTTCTCCTTGATTCCACAGTGTAGATACTCTACCACACTTCCTCAAGGTTTCTCAGTAATATGAACTCTCTTTTGTGTACGAGATTTCGCTCAGAAAATGAATTGACTAAAAACAAAGAGTTTCAGACTTTGGAATTCTTCTATCGCGCACACACTCGAACAATTGGAACGTCTTCCTTTTATACTCCGTTATGCCATCATACCCGTTGGCACTTACCAAAGGAGTTCTTCCAATCTTCCTGTTGGATAGAATCAATTAGAAAGATCATTCGAGCTATTTAAGGAACATGTCGATAGCTCATCAATCTTGCTCGCCCATACAATCAGGATCTTTGTTTCCATAAGTAGAACCTTCCAAGTATACTTCACCAATCATCGGATCCTCAATCTTTGAATCAATAAAGGATTCCGTTATGTCATATCTAGCTAAGAGATCTTCTCCAGTTGATAAGGTCAAATCCTTAGCGAAACATCCAGTCCTAGATAGCCCTTCTTCGACGGATTAGAAACTATCAATGGGAATAGACTTTGAGTCTTGAGTCGGCAGTCCAGGAGGTCTTCAAACTTTAAGTAGTAGAGTCTGCAAATCTTCGGACTAGACTAATGGAAACGTTTTGTCGCTTCAAAATACTCGGGAAGATTTCTCCAACAATCTCTCCATTTTGATGGTGACAAAACTTTCCTACAGATTTGGATAACTTTGACCTGCAAAACATTACTCAAGCAAATATGAATATCTCATAAAGATAAATGGCTTATTGATAACACTAGAATCTGCAACCACAAAAGATAGGTTAGTCTTGCATATAAGTAAAGCCATCCATAAGATATCAATAGTATTTAATATAAGCAGTCAATCCAAAATCCCAAATCTAGTCCACAGCTAGACACAACAGTCAAGTCAAAAACAAATCAAAACAAATCAAAAGTTCAGGTTCAAAGTTCAAATCACATCTCTCCCCCCTTTTTGTCATCATAAAAAAGGTTGAGATGGAATCAAGAATGCTTGGGAATACGAACAAGCTGGAAATCTCCCATTGATTGGACAATACCTTCCAACTTTGTCAAATCTTCCTTCAGTTGAGCCACCTCTTCACTCTTAGCATTTGCTTGAATCTGAATAGCAAGGGCTTGAATATGATCATTCAAAGAACCTGAAGAAGTTTGAATCGCATTCTGCAAATTCTGTACTTCACATCCTAGAGCATATATCTGACCCCGCATTTCTAGGAGAACATCAAGAATTCTGCGAAAATCTGCTGAATTATCAGTCTGTGTACTGACTTCTACACGATCAGATGGAGTAAAGGCAGACGATGGCAAATCAGCATAGCTACGCAGATTGTGCGATGAAACATCATGTCCCTCCTCAGGAAATTGAGAAGCATAGATGTCCTCTGGTTCTGCTGAAGAGCGACTGACTCCTTCACTGGTAGCAGGATATGAGGATATTCCTCTTTTCTCACGATCTCCCCCTGTTTCCATGCCTTCAGGTGGAGAAGAATGTTCCTCATGCTCTCCTTCCTTTTGATCTCCTCTTTCCTCTTCTTCTTTAATTCTTTCCTCCTCTACATTTCTTTCTTCAGCTTCTCTCTCCTCTGTTTCTTTCTCTTCTGCTTCCAAATCTTCTCTTTCTCCAGTCCTCTTTTCAGAGTCTTTCTCTTGTCGTTCCGTTGATTCCGGGAACGTAACTCAGCATTCTTTAATGCCATTGTAGTAATGGTGATGTCTTTCTCATCTTCTTCATCCTCAACAATGAGAGCTCTTCTTTTCTTGGATGGAGCAACTATGGGCTCCTTCCCTTTTCTTTTTGCTGCTGAAGAGATTTGATGAGCTTTGACAGGGGCTTTCTCCTTGAATTTCTCCAATGCTTTGTTGAGTTCCTTCAGATGCATTTTAGACACCATTTTCAGTCCCACTATCATTTGATCACAGGTTCGAACACAGAGAATCCGGGGAAGCTGAACATTCAAATGTCTGAATAACTTTGTCACAAGAGCTGGATAAGGAAGTTGACCCTTGTCCTTCACCACTGCTCTATACATGTGGAATATAATAGTGTGAGGAAGAGAGAATTTTTTTTCCAGCATTGATGGCATACATCAGCTTTGTCTCTGAGTTTAAAACATCAGTTTTTGAAGTAGACTTCGGTCTGACGCAATTGATCACAATCTTGTGAAGCAGAATGTTGAATGCACTCATCCTTGAGTAGGAAACCTTTCCCTCTGTCCTTCTATCCTTAACAAGTTCCAACGTAGTACGAGCAATAGAGACATTCAAAGGTTGATATCTTCCTCTCTCAACCCCAATCACATCAGCCAACATATTTACATCCACCACATAGTCCTGATCTCGGACACTAAAAGAGAATCTATTCGCATCTAAGAAACTGAGACTCGAATAGAAATATGCAGTGAGTTTAGCATAGGCTTCTATAGATTCAGAACAGAACTGTTCAAGTTGAAGAAAACTGAATTTTTCCCTTAAATTAACGTTCACAGCGTCAAGAAAATCAAAATCCACACTTCTAGGGTTTATGACACCACGCTTCAACAAGTTAGAGTATAGATGCTTGTGTTCCTCCAATCGAAACAATTCTGTCTTTTTGCCTCGAATTTTTGATGCAACACCCATTCTTGGTTGAAACTGACTGTACAACTTGTCATCATCATTCCCATCTGGCTGATTCAGCCCTCTAACACATGGATCGATTAGAATGTTTACCATTGCCTCTTCTGCTGACCCAGCAGGGGCAATTCCCAACCGTTCCATTGTGCGTAAAAAGAACGTTTCATTTTTGAACCCTTTGTCTTTCAGAAATTCGTCAATGTAGTTCAAAGGAGTTCCACCCCTTTTCAAGTCACGATAAAGCTTGTAGGTAAAAGAGGGCTTAAGAGTTCTTACGGGTTCAGCATCTTCGATTATTTCTTCTTCTTCTTGACGAGCAACATTATGAGATCTAGATGGAGAAGATGGACGCTGCTGAGAATGTTGTGGGCTCTGCTGCTGACTGGGAAACTCTTCTTCCTCGGTGAGATCAAAGTGCATAGGCCCCTCACGCATTTGCTTTGTGGTCCCCGTTCGCGATCCTCGAAGACTTCCTTTGAGACGACATCTTTCACAGTCTTTGAAAGATTCCAAACTTGACTTTCCCAAGAAAGATGACAACTTTTTGAAGATTAAACAAGAGAAGAAGACAGAAGTGGAAGATCGATGCTTTTTAGGCTTTTTGGAGTTAAACGAAGAGGAACCGGCAGTATATAGGTCAGTCGAAGAGAGGCATACAAAACGTCGTAATGGAAAGTAAAAAGATGCCATTTAAAAAATAACTGCCTTTTTCAAAAAATTAGATAACTGCCATTTAAAAATTAACTCCATTTTTGAAAAAGAAAGATTGCACTAATCACGGAAATTAAAAGTAGCAAAAATCAATTATGGATAGATGATTGTACCTTTTCAAGATTTAATCTGAGAAAGAATAAAATAACTTACAATAAAAAATCTTGATTATCCGAGTCGAGAGACTCTAGACTTTTACTTATTTAAACCTTAAGATGTTGAGTCGGTACGAATAATTTTAAATTGATTTTTCTCCAAAGGCTTTGTAAATATATCCGCCGGTTGGTTCTTTGAGTCAACAACCGAATCGAAACTTCTCCATTCTGAACATGATCTCTAATGAAGTGATGTCGAATCTCTATATGCTTTGCTCTTGAGTGAAGAATTGGATTCTTGGTGAGATTTATTGCGCTAGTGTTGTCATAGTTGATCTCCGTGCATGAATCTTCAATTCCAAAGTCTCTTAGCTGTTGTTTTATCCACATAATTTGTGAATAACAACTTCCAAGAGCTACATACTCGCTTCGCTTTGTAGAAAGAGCCACTTTGTATTTTGCTTCCTTGAAAACCAAGACACTGTCATGCTTCCAATTAGTTGACAGGTAACCGAGATGCTCTTTCTATCAACTCTGCATCCGGCTAGATCTGCGTCTGAGTATCCAAGAAGAGTAAAGTCTCCATTTTTAGGATACCAAAGACCAAGGCTTGAAGTTGATGCAATGTATTTGATAATACGCTTTGCAGCACTTAGATGAGATTCTTTAGGGTCTGCTTGAAATCTTTGACAAAGCCGTTTGAATTAAGAAATTACTCAACCTACCGTACCAAGCTCGAGGTGCTTGCTTTAAACCATATAAGGCCTTTTTCGTCTCGAATACCGAGTCCGGGTTTCCTTGGGTCTTCAAACCTAGATGGTTGTTCCACATAGACTTCCTCATGGATAAATCCATTCAGGAAAGCACTTTTGACGTCCATTTGAAATAACCTGAAATTTTTATAACAAGCAAAAGCAAGTAATAATCTAATTGCTTTTAACTTCGCTACTAGTGCGTAAGTCTCATCATAGTCTATCCCTTCTTCTTGCGTATATCCTTTGGCCACAAGTCTCGCTTTGTTTCTTACGACCTTTCCTTTCTCGTCCATCTTGTTCCTAAAAACCCATTTAGTTCCAATAATAGATTTACCTTTCAGTTTAGGAGTCAATTTCCAGACATCATTAATATTGAATTGCCTGAGTTCTTCTTGCATAGCTTCAATCCAGCTTTCATCAGATAAAGCTTCTTCAATGCTTTTGGGTTCTATTTCAGAAATAAGAGCCACAGCACTAGACTCTTCGCGCCTTTTGGATCTTGTGTGAATTCCTTCATTAATGTCGCCTATAATGAGATCTTTGGGATGACCGGACTTATGCTTCCGATTATTGGTTGATTTGTCGAGTTGATGATCACTTTCTTTATTTGATTCTTCAACAATCATTTGATGCTGATCTTTCGAAGTCAAAGCTACTTCTTGAGATTTTGACTTTGTAGAGTCTGGAGCAGGTTCAAATTCTTCAAGATGGGTCTGAATAGATTCGTTTTGCATAGAATCTTGGAATTTGACATTCATAGATTCCTCCACAGATTGAGACTTCTTGTTGTAGACTCTGTAGGCTTTGCTTGAGGTAGAATATCTAAGGAAGATGCCTTCGTCCCGATTTTTCTTCAAACTTGCCAACTTGATCATTTGCATTTTTCAAAATAAAGCATTTACATCCAAACACATGAAAATATGAAATAATAGGTTTCTTTTCTTTGAATAACTCATAGGGGTTTTCGAATTGGTCTTAGAAAAACTCTATTAATAATATAACATCTGTGGAAACTGCTTCAGCCCAAAAACGTGAAGAGATGTTACTTTCAATTAAAAGTGTTCTAGTCATTTCTTGAAGTGACCTATTCTTTCTTTCCACAACTCCGTTTTGCTCTGGAGTATATGGAGAGGAGAACACATGTTGAAAGCCAGATTCATCACAAAATTTTGTAAAATCTTGATTTTCAAATTCACCTCCATGGCCTTTTTCATTTTGAATCTTTTTAGCAAACTTTTCAAAGTAAGAAAAGGTTTCAGACTTACTTGCCAGGAAATATACCCAAGTAAATCGTGAGTAGTCATCCACAATTACTAGGCAATATTTTTTACCTCCAATGCTCTGAGTTCTGGTTGGTCCAAAGAGATTCATATGCAGAAGCTGTAGTACATGATTAGTGGAAACTTGATTTATTGGTTTAAAGGAATTTCTTACTCTTTTCCGGTACACATGGTGTACATAGATAAGACTTTTGGTTTGACAGATTGGGTAGACCACGAACTAGCTTATTTGCTGAAATTTTGGCTATTTGCTTCATATTGATGTGCCCAAGTTTTCTGTGCCATAAGTTCGCTTCGTCTTGAATTGAGATTAGACATTGCGATTCATCTGGTTTCATGTCCAAGAGATAGATATTTCCATGTTTTCGACCCATGAATGACTGAGTAGAATCTTTACCGGTTCCTGAACATATTCCTTCTTGAAAGTTGATTTTGAAATCAGTATCGCACAACCGACTAATACTGAGCAGATTGTAGTTGAGTCCTTTCACTATGGAAACATTACTGATTGTGAGGTTTCCAATCTTTACAATTTCAAATCCCACAATTTCCTTTGCTGTTTCCTCCAAAAGAGACTTTTCCACCATTTACTTGAATGAGCTTTATGAAGCAATTTGAATCTCCTGTCATATGTCTTGAGCATCCACTATCTAGATATCATTTTACCTTTTTCTTGATAGTGACCTCAAATTCACTGTCTGAATCTGAGTTTGTCTCGGAGTTTGAATCTAAATCCGATTATGCCATCAAACATATATTGGCATAATCATCATCACTTTCTTCACACTCGTATCACCAGGTTTCGCTTTAAGAGCCTTTCGATACTTTTCAGCTTTTCCTTTCTTCTTCCTCGCCAGAGGATAGTTGGGTCCGATGTGTCCATTTTTCTTACATTCAAAGCGAGACTACATCTTTATTTGATTCATCATCCTCAACGAGACTTAGTCTGTTGCTTTTGAAAACTTTGTTTCTTTTGATTGAATCTTCTTCCTTTTCTGTTCAGCTTTCTGAATCTTCTTATCATGAGAGCAAGCTCCTCATCATCCATATCGTCTTCAGAATCTGTAACATCAGAATTATCATTTGATTTTAATGCAATGGATTTCTTACCTTTAGGGTCTTCGTCTTCATTGATTCGTTCCACTTCATAAAACTGAAGAGTTCCAACCAACTCATCGACAGATAGTGGCATAATTCTTTGTGTCTCCCTTATTGATGTCTTTATGTGATTCCAATCCTTGGAGAGTCCACGCAGTAGCTTGTTTACTTTCATGGGATCAGAAATTTGTTGACCTTGATTCTCAAGACCATTCACGATTTCTGTAAAACAACTAAACATGTCAGTTATAGATTCTCCCGATTTCATTTTGAAGGCTTCGTATTGACCGATGAGAATGTTGACTCTGGTTTCTTTCACTCGATCGGTTCCTTCGTAGGTAATATATAATCTATCCCAAACTTCTTTCGTTGTAACACAAGAAGATATTCTGTTATATTCAGTAGGTGACAAAGCACAATATAAAGAATAAATTACTTTTGCATCAAGAGCTTGTCTCTTGGATATCTCTTTCTGAGGCATTTCACTAGACTCAACAGCTTATTTTCCTCTCTCTGAGACAGATGCAGCTTTAGGACTGATTCCTTTGTCTACAACGTCCCATTCCAGAGGATCCTGTGATCTTAGGAACGCCTTCATCTTGTTTTTCCATATGTTGTATTCCTTTCCATCAAAGTAAGACGGTCTGGTATTGCTTTGCCCTTCTACTAGCCTTGGAGCTAACATACTAGCCATGGATCTTTAACTCTGAAGTAAAACACTTCAAACAAAGTGAGTACACAAGCTCTGATACCAATTGAGATAGCTAGTATAAGCACCTAGAGGGGGGTGAATAGGTGAAAAAAAATATTTTCTCGAGATAAGAGATCAATACTAAGCAGACAATAGATAAGAAGTTCTCCTTTTGTTGACAAGGCGAATTATAATCAAAGTAAAGCAGAGAGTAGAGAAGAGAAAATAAACACAGAAATTATAGTGGTTCGGCTTATTTTAAGCCTACGTCCACTCTTCCGCACCGATTGACCCACCGGCTGGATTTCACTATGAACAAAAGAGATGTTACGGCAAGGTTCTCCCTTGATTCGACAAAGGTGTAAATACTCTACCACACTTCCTCAAGGTTTCTCAGTAATATGAACTCTCTTTTGTGTACAAGATTTCGCTCAGAAAATGAATTGACTAAGAACAAAGAGTTTCAGACTTTGGAATTCTTCTATCGCGTACACACTCGAACAACTGGAACGTCTTCCTTTTATACTCCTTTATGCCATCATACCCGTTGGCACTTACCAAAGGAATTCTTCCAATCTTCTTATTGGACAGAATCAATTAGAAAGATCATTCGAGCTATTTAAGGAACATGTCGATAGCCCATCAATCCTGCTCGCCCATACAATCGGGATCTTGGTTTTCATAAGTAGAACCTTCCAAGTATACTTTGCCAATCATCGGATCCTCAATCTTTGAATCAATAAAGGATTATGTTATGTCATATCCAGGCAAGAGATCTTCTTCAGTCGATAAGGTCAAATCCTTAGCGAAACATCCAGTCCTAGATAGCCCTTCTTCGACGAATTAGAAACTATCAATGGGAATAGATTTTGAGTATTGAGTCTGGCAGTCGGGAGGTCTTCAGACTTTAAGTAGTATAGTCTGCAAATCTTCAAACTAGACTGATGGAAATGTTTTGTCAGCTTCAAAATACTCCAGGAAAATTTCTCC
This sequence comes from Eucalyptus grandis, assembly GCF_016545825.1. Taxonomy (NCBI): domain Eukaryota; kingdom Viridiplantae; phylum Streptophyta; class Magnoliopsida; order Myrtales; family Myrtaceae; genus Eucalyptus; species Eucalyptus grandis. The sequence goes on from NC_052616.1 coordinate 41,615,197, forward strand.
AACATTACCCACCTAATCCACATGGAATGGAATCCTAGTTTGAGTAGATAATCGTGAAGAAAATCCCATTCCACTCTATCGTACGCCTTCTACATATCCATTTTAAGAACAGCTTGAAAATGTCGCTTCCTTTTCTTTGTCTTGAGCTGGTGAGGAACCTCCTGGACTATTAAGATATTGTCCTGTATTTGTCGACCGCCCATAAAAGCACACTGTTCCTCAAAAATGAGATCTGGTGGTATAGGTTTTAAACGATTAGCAATCACCTTGGAAATATTTTTGTAAGCATAATTGCACAAGTTGATAGGGCGGTATTGATCCAAACATTTGGGGTGAGGGGTTTTAGGAATCAAAGCGATAATAGTCCTATTTATAGTAGAGGGTAAAATTCCTGATATGAAAAAGTTTTGAACCGTTGTGAAGAGGTCGTCTTTAATGATTTCCCAATGCATTTGATAAAATAAACCATTCAAGCCATCTGGACCCGGAGCTTTGGTGGCTCCTAACTGAAAAGTGGCCTGTTGAACCTCTTCAGGAGTTACCATTGCTGTTAAGGCATCGTTCATCTTCGTAGTAACCACACAAGGGCATTGATCTAATATAGGTCCATAGCTACGACTGCCCATTGTGGTATATAAATTTGAAAAGAATGCTGAGGCCATCTCTTTTAATTGTCCAGAATCCCGCACCCAAATGTGATTGTCATCCTGCAACATACTGATTCGATTCCTTTATCGTCGTTGTATGGTAGTGGCATGGAAAAATTTGGTATTCTTATTGCCCTATTTCAGCCAATTGATCCCGGATCTCATTGCACAAAACTATTCTTCTTGTTGCCACGCCTTGTGTATCTCCTCCTTCAAAGCCGTGGCTATTGATTTGTCATAAAATCTATGCATTTGGTTGATGAGTTGCTGTAATTGTTGTTGCAATGCTGCCACTTTAATATGATTATGCGAGAATTTGTTGCGACTCCACCTAGTTAGAGTAGTAGAAACCACCTATATTTTATGCAGGAGGTCCGAGTTCTTCACTTGTTCTGAATTCCAGGAAGTGTCTATGATTTCTCGACATTCACAATCCTAGTTCCAAAAGGCTTCAAACATAAAGGGCCATTGTCTTTTGCCAATAGGAGTTGTGGTATTTAATAAGAGAGGACTATGATCGGAGCCCACAGCAGATAGAGCATATACTTCGGCCCCAAGAAACAATAAGCGCCATTCCATAGTACATAGGACTCTATCAAGACGTTCCTTTATGAAATCATCTCCTTCTCGGTCATTCATCCATGTAAAAGCACGCCCTTTTGCATCTATATCCATTAGAGAACAATCATTCAAAATAGCTCTAAAAGAAGATAAGCGATGAGAATCTGCTGGTCTTTTCCCTACCTTTTCCTAATGATAAATGATTTCATTAAAGTCCCCTACACATACCCATGGTAAATGATTTCCATAGTTGATTTGTCTGAGATCCTACCAAACGTGTTGGCATAATTGATATGCTACAGGGGCATGGAGACAAGATGCCAGGTGCTGTCCTCCATATCCTCCTTGCATAACATGTCGAAGAGGTCCGAAGTAGACCTGATAATTGTTAAAGAAAGCCTAGCATTCCAGAACACAGCCAAGCCCCTAGCTGAACCAACCGGGCTATGCACATGAAGATTCAAAAAATGTAAGCTACGTTTCAGTCTTTGAAGGACATCCTCTCTATTTTTAATTTCCATAAAAAAAAGATCGAGCTTTTCCTTTGCCATAAGGGCTTTTAGTGCTTGGATTGTCAAGGGATTGCCCAAACCCTAATAGTTCCAACTTAAGAGCTTCATTTGTGAAGAGGTGGCTGTTGAGGGCCAACCACCTTTGCCCAGCTTCCATCTTCACGTGCTTCAATTATAGGTGTATCTAAAAGGAGTGATTCATCGATGTCATCTTGAGCTGAAATTCGCATATCATAGGGATTATAGCGTTTGAGTTTCTTGGCAGGACTAATCTTTGGAGTATGGCGAGTGTTTTTTATTTTCTTGGCCTGAGGTAAATTGCTTCACTAAAGCTGAACCCCATTCATCTTTTTTGTTGTAGGTATAAGTGCAGTGGTAATAATGCTACTCGGCAAAATACCAGCCTGACATTGCTGATCCTTTTGAGCTGTCGATGAAGTGCTAATGGCTGCAATGGACTGCAGCAGGGGGGCTGCTTCTGTGTTGACTGTTGACGGCATTAAAGGGAGGTGGTGAGTGGTTGTGGGAGGCGTTTCAAGTACTATCTCTTCCGATTGTTCCTGGTTATTCTTCATTTCATAGTAAATCTTCCAATAAGGGCTATGCTCCTTGACCTCTGCATGAAGCCATTGTCCATAAGCCATCTTCTCCTTTCCATCCAGTTTTGCTTCATCGAAAGGAATTTCTTTGCAATACATTGCATAATGACCTAACTTTCCACACGAATAACAGAAATGTGATAGTCTCTCATAACGGAAATCTAGCCATATAGTCTTGTCGTTGATTCTGATTAGTTGGCCTGTCTTTAGTGGCTCGGATAAGTTAATTTCCACTCTTGCTCTGCCCACTCTGAGGGTAGAACCTTCTTTTGTATCAGCTTTCACTTCTAGCACTCCACGTACATTTTTAATTGCTTTGCAAATCATTTGTTCATTGCACCACTCCAAAGGTAGACCAAAAACTTGCACCCAGAAGGCGCAAGTGGAAAAATCGTAGCAATGAAGCGGAGTATTCGGAACCCATGATTTGAAAACTACCAGATGACCGGAAAATAGCCAAGGTCTGCCCTCTAGAATCCTTTGTCTATATATCTCCGACTAAAATTTTGCCACATATAGACCAGCCTCTCTTTGCAAAATATCGACCTGTTCTGTTCTCCATGCCCGCTTTAAAGTGCTTTGAAATGCTTGAATATTGATAGAGGGATTAGAATGGATTTTACCGATAAGAGTTAATCTGCATTCCTCCAATTTTTCAGGGGATGACTCATCATTCCACACCTCAATTTCCTGTTCCGAGCATAGACGTCCCGAATGTTGGCATAGTGCAGCAAGTCGGGATGAATTCTCATCTTTGTCGTGGTCCATAAGCTGACTGGACAGAATCGAGGTGAAGGAAAACCGCGGTAGAGTCAGAAAGAAGCTGCCAAAGCAGGGGCAGTCGAAAGCTGGAGTATCGATTGAGATGGGTATTGTCGAAGATGGCCAAAAGAAGCCATGCAGAAAGCAAAATACAAGTTCTGAAGGAAGTAGAGATGACGATCGAACAGAATTGAGGCAGAAGCAAGGTCTAAAGGGTTATGGTGTCGATGGGGAAGAAAAGGGTCAAGCGAATCGTGATTCGATCAGGTGAATGAAGCGATTTGAAACAGCAGCGATGGTAGTATCAAGGAAGAATATAGATGGGAGTTCAAGGTAGATGCCATGGCTGAGAGACAGATATGATGAAAGGAAATGTATTAGGGTTTAGGGTTTGAGCTACCATAATGGTAGAAGATGACTCTACATGTCGAGAGACATTCTGCATTTGTTGAAAGCTAATTTTGTAGTTTTATTTGGTGAGATACTTGTGAGAACCTAAGTAATATACCTTTTCGTGTTTACTATTTTTGTGCATAGTGAGTTTTGCTGACAGAGGTGGTGTGTTTTATTCAACTTTTCCAAAGGATCTTGGCCCTCAAAGACACTTGTGCCAAAAATGAGGTATTTAGTAATACAATCCCCAAAGCCTTACCAAATTTAGCATTTTAACATCCCTTTAGCCTAATACAACTCCCACCTAGCATTTGCAGTTCCGCAATTTTGAAATGCTATTTAGGGACAATGAATGTTTTTTCAATCCTACCAACTTTGCCCTCACTAATACATTGTATTCCTGTTTTGCCCTTACTCTACTGTTCATTGTCTCTCTCTAAACCAAACACACCCATTGTAGCTCCAGATTTTCGTTGATGTGAGCCGACAGTCGACGGTCACTGTGGGACGGTCATTGAGGGTCAACTACCACGGGTCTCTTGGGCGACATCTGGAGGACCGCATGGACAAATTACACACAACTGTCCATTTGGTACATCTCCCGACTCATCCTCTGCAATGTGAGTGTTGGCTTCGTCAACTACAGCATGGCTCTGCTGCTGCTGCTGCTGCTCATCCCATCTACGGAGCCTCCACTTTTTCTCTCTGTTTGAATTTATGAGGAAAGATGATTCAACATAAGCCCAGTAAAGTCAAAGATTATCATGTCTTCAATTCAACAGGATACAGAATATGGTTTACAAGTTTTACTAGGTCGATAGCTACCAACCTCCAAGAATACCAATTGACACCTTTCCAAGAAGAATACTACTCCAGAAGAGTTATCTTTGTCCAGAAGGCAAGATCAATAACCATCTGAACTTTTGTTATTTTGGTACTGGAAAATGTCAAGTCAGTCAATTCAATAGTAGACGACACTGTCAAAAAAGGTCTGCCTGTATAAAATCTAAGTAGCAGACCCTAAAGCATAATCATATCAACTATCCTAGAGGGAAATATGAGATGGTCGATTCTTAACAACTCGAGTCACGTGAAGCGGACTGTTTGCTTACAAATCATACGTACTCAAACAAATGATGAGCATCAAAGGGAAAGGAGCCACAATATCTTTTGACAAGTAAGGGGAGATATAATAAAGTAATAGGAGCTTGTGCAGATCAACCAAATATTCAAGAAGTCACACTACTGTGGAACTCTCCATCTCATGCGAAATGCAAACACAGAGACTTGTAAACAGGCAATTCACTACATAGTCACATCCTGCTATAAATCATGATCGAAATTAGAGTGAATAAATTTGTACACGTGTTGACTTATAGTAAAATATAATATATTGGCAACAAGTCCAAAAATAGAAAAAGAATCTCCCCAAGCAAGCATCAAGAATAATCCAAAGTCCATCTGTCACCATTAAAATGTAGCTGAGAGGAAAACATACAGAAAATATGGAAGATCCTTGCATGACTTAAATCTCTGAAATTCCATTTTCCAAAAAGCAAAGGCCAAGGGCACTGATATTGTTTCCCAGTGGAAGATTTCTCTCTCCTCATCAAGCGGTCCAACCTTCGAAAATAGAGGAACAACAGCATCAGATCAGATACTTTTTCCAAAGTGAATGCATCAAAATTATAAAATTAAAGGAACCACAAGTTATAGATAATCAGAAAAGTCTCAATGAGCGAGAGACATTGCAGTTAACCATACCAAGCAAGTTTATACGTCACAAAATTACAGGGTACTCATGACCAAATATTGCCTGAAGGAATGTGTAAGGAGGAGCATTAATTGGCTGCAGTTGGTGATGTACTGTGGTAAGACGTGCTGATGCCTTGCCCATCCATGTTCACAACATAATCCGCTGCTGGCCACTCACTACCATCAATGAGTACAAAAAGAACCTGCAATCATACTAACCGATGTAAGCAAGTCCCACAACTAAAGCGTAAGCTGATAAGTGACTGCTCTCTACTGACACATCAGAGCACAATTTCTTGTCGTGCCTAGTTGTGTCCATTGAGATCGGGAACAGTGTTAAATAAATTAATTTATAAAGGCAAGATGATCGTATGAAAACTCTTCTTGAGGAACCTTTAGTTCTGTCAGCCAAAGGAGGAGGAACATTTGACTTCTGAAATCTCAAATCTCCAACAGACATGCGAGAAAAGAAGCATAATAACTGAATGCTCGAGACTGAAAAGCGAAGCCCTGTAAAGTTGTCTTATATCTCTCAATATCTTTAGAATCACCAAGTATACATGCATTTAAATGTGAGAAAAGCAATAGCCTCCCTTCTACCATGATATATAACACATCAACCTTCATCTGCTCTCGAGACACTCAGTTCTTCTGAATGAATAGAACTCTCTCTACCTTTTAATTTGGATAAAGTATATACTCTATTGTGCACTGTCCAGTGTTCAGGACATGAACACCATGTGATGTCCCATGGTAACACCAATTTTGATATGCCTACCATCACAATTATATGTACAGTCTCCCAGACATTTCCAGTGTCAAAGGCAAAAATAAAATGTGATATAAAACCAGGAGGTACATGACTCCTAGCTAAAGATAAACATTACGTAGTGTAATCCACTCAAAGAACGAGTAACATAAGCTTTAACAGTAGCTTTCCCAGGAAATATAGCTTAAAAATAAGAACTAACTTCTGGAACAATTCTACTTACTGTTCTTGGCAATGAATATTTTTGTTCCTACAAGGATCTAATAAGAGAGCCTGTAGATCCAAAGTCCACCCAGAAAATCCCTTCCACTCATTGTATATGCACTTCATAATGAAAAGAAAAGATCAAGCTTATCAAAGGATCATGCAAGACTAGGGGTGAGCATAGTCCGAGTTGGTCTGGGCCACCCCATAACCCTAGGACCAACCCATACAGTATTGGTCCTCAATTTTTAGGACCGAGGACCAACCCTATTGAGCCTAGGACCAAGGACCGGACTGACCCAATGGGTTCGGTCCGGTTCCAGGGTCAACCCGGGACCGATCGATAATTTTTTTTGTCTTGTTTTTTGTACTCCCTAAAAAAAGCAAACTTACAAATTCAAATTACGCATCCATCGACAATGCGGCATTGTACAACTAAACTATAAATACCAATACATATTCACAAAAATTTCATTTCTTTTCCCAGCAAAACTTTGGCATTTTTTACCTAATTTCAGCTCATAAATTACAAGCTCGTTTCTTTATCAAGCTTGTTGTTCCAACATGCAATGATCTAGATTTTAAAAACATGACATCAGTACGATTCGATTGCTACTTCAGTTAAAATCACGATGGATGATGAGCACGATTCGGTTCTTCAATCAAAGCTAACATCCATCTCCAAAAAAGGAAAGAAAAGCCCAGAAAGAACACATCGGATGCAATCGCCCCCATCAATCGAGGTCCAAAAGGGGAGGTCACGGGGACTAATACCCAGCCAAACGATCACATACGCGAAGCAAACATGGAAAAATAAAAATTCAACACAAATCAAGAGCATTGAAGATCTCAAATGAAGCACAAAGTAGAACTCACTAGCCAAGTTGTGTTTGGAAAGCAAGGGTGAGCCGAGCGTTACGGTTTCTAGTTAGGGCTTCTTCTTTTTTTCCTTCTGATTTACTCGGCGATAAGCAAGGCGACCGGCGAGTGGCGAGCAGTAAGCGTCGAGCGTCGAGTGGGGCTAGCGTCAACTGGCGAGCGGCAAGCGTTGAGTGGGGCCAGTGGCAAGCAGCGAGCATTAAGCGAGGCTAGCGGCGAGTGGTGAGTGGCCAATGTTGAGTGAGGCCAACAACGACAGCAAAGGGCGAGTGGTGAGCGGTGAGCAGCGCGAGTGGCACGCATGATCAAAGGTGAGCGGCATGGGCAACCAGAGGCAAGCGGGATGTTGCTACTTTTGATTTTAGCAAATTGAAGAACAAGGAAGACAAAATGGAAGAGAACATAATTTGGGAAGGAAGACCCGAGGAGATTTACGGCGTAAACTTCACGCCATTTTGGACGTCGCGAGTCCGTGACTGTGAGGACTCTTTGGTCCTCACGGTGAAGATTGAAGCACATACTCTGGATTGTGGCGGATGCCGTGAAGACCTTTATGGCGTACACTTCACGCCTTTTGGAATTGGATGCCGTCTGTCCATTACCGTGAGCCCGAGAAGTCAACAACTTTAACATCATTTTACTTAGGTTTTTTTTTTTGAACAGACATTTTACTTAGGTTTGAATATATAAAAGAATTATAAATATATAATATAATATACAGGGTTGGTCTAGAGTTGGACCGACCCAAAACTCTCAGGACCGAGGACCAACCCATTTTGATTCCCCAAATAAGAATACCTTGAAGAGAAAGATGAAAGTGATACATCTATCTTACCGCAACAAGTCACTCTGTTAAAATCCTTATCTTTTCCTCCTGTCATCAAGACCAAAATTACACCAAGTACGCTATCATAAAACACATTGCACTTACAGAAGAAGGAATTCACATGCTAAACCAACACTATTTGCTTTAAGCTAGGAAACTCTTGACTTTCAAAATGTCAGGTTTACTCCACATCAAAAAAAGAAGAAATGAAGTAACACAACCGTACCAGCAAATGCACTTACACCAGATAATGTAGCTAAGTCATCAATGCAGCCTCCCTACAAATCACGAAATCCTCCATTGTCTCAACATCCACTCATATCGAGACCAACCATTCAGAAAAAGAAGTGGTAACGACTATGACATTTCCAAGGCTACATACACCAAATTCACAAGGGCTCCTCGATACTTTGACAGTCAATTCACTTTCCCTTCCGCAGTCTTGTGGTATTGAAAGAGAAGACGAAACATCCACCCGCTGAAGTTGGCAATACAAGACATGACTTGCTTACACTGATGCAAAACATGCGGATAGAACATACGAACATGAGACATACATTTAGCCCATGTACACACCAAGAGAACACATCTTCATAGTAAGTCCATCATCACATGTAACAGAAAGCATACCAAATTACACGCGTACTCAAGTAAAACTAATCCATAACAGTGCGTGTACACACACTTACAGTTTGAGTCCTTTGTACGATCACCACCCCATCCCCGGAGTCCTGCGAGACCAAGATATTCCGCCTCAAGCACTTCCACGTCTCCCCTTCAACGGCCCATTTCGCCTCCACGAGACCACCCACGGTCACGAGCTCCTCCCCTCCCGACCGGCCCGACGAATCCGACTCCGAATACGAACCGCCTTAACGAGAGAGCACGAACCGGATGTCTTTGGACAGCGGCGTAACCAAGGGTCAGGCCAACGACGGCACCGTCGAATGGGAGAGGGCGAAGTTGGAGAGGAGAGAGGCTATGGCTTGCTCGTGCGAGGACATGGCGCGGTTTTGGGGATTTCAGTGGTGGGAGCATGGTGTGGGGTTCCTTGGCGACCACATGTGAGCGGAGCGTGGTGGTAGCGAATGCGATCCCAGTTAAGTCGGTGGCGTGTGGGGGCAGAGGGAATGGCTCTCGGCGGCGCGGAAAAAAGAACCCGCCTTCACATCAGAAGAGCTAATTGACATTCGGGTCATGTCCTGTTGGTTCAATGCCGAAGCAAAAGGGCTCTTCTTTAATTTTATCAGAATCATTTGTAATATAGGAAACTGATGAGAAGATTCAAGATGACCTTGAAGGCTATTATTGTTCATCTAAATTGGATTAAAAGTCTGATCTCAAGCCATACAAGTCAAAAGAGAAAGTCAGGAACCGAACGTAAAAAATAGATGCAACTGAAAAACACCATGAGCTAGGGCGAGCCTCCTGCCATGATTTGTCCAATGGCAAACTTCTCAATGTGTTGATAGAATTTGAGCTTTTCAGTTGAGTTATTTTCAATAATACTATATCGATGGAATTAATAATGACATTGCATGTATGAGGGCTAATTAAGCTATCAGTGGCTCGTCTTATTCATGTTAACCCAATTCAAGGAGTTTCTCCCTAATTTGGCACAGCTGATGTGGAACTTCGCTGATACATATCCGTCTTTCTGGTACTTGATATGAGCAAGCAACTCCAATGTCATACACCATAGCCAAACATTCTTGAAATATCTCGCCGCTTTTAGAAAACAAATGCCAACGACTATAGGGGTCTAAATTGCCCTCTCTTTCTTGAAGCAAAAAGATGTCCGTAATTTCTAGTACTTGTTCAAGCAAAGCTTCTGCAACAAAATTATGAAGAGTCAGATTGTCTTTGAATGTGTGATCCATGGGACTCAACCCCATGAATATCTCCAACAAGAGAATGCCGTAACTATAGACATCGCCTTCTTTTGAAGCCTTGCATCCCATTGCATACTCTGCCACCCATTTGGACCATAAAACGAATCAAATTAAATTGTAGATCACCAAATCAAAATTTAATGTGCGTAAGACTATAATCCGTGGGACTCAACCCCATGAATATCTTCAACATGAGAATGCCGTAACTATATACATTGCCTTCTTTTGAAGCCTTGCATCCCATTGCATACTTTGCCACCCATTTGGATCATAAAATGAATCAAATTAAATTGTGGATCACCAAATCAAAATTTAATGTGCGTAAGACTATAAGAGCTATCATTAGCTACCAAACTTAACATGAGAAGACCATCAATAATTTTTTGGGTATACAAACTCTCTTGGAGAGAGAGAGAGAGAGAGAGAGAGAACCTGGTGGAATATAACCCGTTGTCCCTCTTACCATTGAGCTCATCTGATTAGTTAAAGTATCAAGGAATTTTGCCAATCCAAAGTCGCCAACACGTGCAACCATCTCAGCATCTAAGAGGATATTGCTTGGCTTTAGATCACAATGCACAATGGGGACATGGCATTGGTGATGAAGATAATATAGTGCATAAGCAACATCAATAGCAATATTTATCCTTTGAATGAAATTTAACTTTTTCGAAAGCCCATTACCATGAGATGATGTTGTACATGGGTGTAGCCAGCATTTCAAGCTTCCATTCTTCATGTATTCGTAGATTAAAGCCTTAAAATAAGGTCCTCTATGATCACTATAAGAACAAACTTATAGTAACTTCAAAATATTTCGATGTCTCATGTTCTTTGATGCCTCACACTCAACTATAAAGCCATTCAGAGCACTTAGACGGTTTAAATGAAGCACCTTCACGGCAACAACCACTCCAATGTCCTTGAATATCCCCTTGTAAACAGAACCAAAGCCTCCAACACCAATCAAATTCGTTGAAGAAAAACCTCCAGTTGCTTTTAAGAGTGTTTCATAAAATATGCACCGATATGAATAAGGCAGAAAATCTGAATTTGGTACATTTACGTTCTTCTTCACCCAATGAAAATATATAATAGCTACATGTAGAGCCATCCCAAGAACTCCAGGAATAACAAAAGTGAAAAATATTATTATATTGATCTTTGTACTCTTGAAGCTTTTGGAAATGCAGTTAGGGAGGTGAAATTCTTGTAGTCCACCACAAAGCTCATTGTTCCCAACAATAGAAGTAGCAGTAGCATTCTTAAAGACTCCTTCACGTGGTAGCCTACCTTCAAACTTATTGTACAACAAATTCATAAGTTTTAGGGAACGAAATATCGCTAAGAATTCTGGAATTTGTCCTGACAAATTGTTGCGTGAAAGATCTAGTTCTTCAATGCCTCCTAATGATATGATTGATTGCGGAATTGACCCATGGAAGAAGTTGCCCCCCATCCTTAGTGATGTCAATGCAATGCAATAACCTAAACTACTAGGGATTTCACCTACCAACAAATTGTTAGAGATGTCCAACACATTCAAATTTCTCAAGTTGCCAACTTCTATGGGTAAAACCCTAGTCAGATGATTGCGAGACAAGTCCATAATGATGGCTGATGATGAGAGACCGATAAGCTGTTGGGGTATGGCACCACTGAGACTGTTATTAGACAGGTCAAGTAGATAAAGAGATTGGCAATTTGATAGATGTGAAGGAATTTGCCCATCAAAGTTGTTCCCACCCATATGCAGCTCAATCAACTTGGTTAGATTTCCTAAAAAAAATAAGATAATCCCTCTCAGGTTATTATGACTTACCTGCAAAATCCTTAAGTTTTGTAGATTCACAATATTTGAGGGGATAACACCTGAAAGATGGTTGAGATTCATAAACAATACTTCCAAGTTGACAATATTCCCGATTTCTTTTGGAAGCTCACCAGTTATTTGATTCTTGATTGCATAAAATGTTTTGAGAGTGGTGGATAAATTACCCAAGCATTTAGGTAACACCCCACCAAACTTATTCTTGCCGATACTCATGTACTCTAAGTTGGTGCTATTAGTTAATGAACAAAGGAAGCTTAAGTCTTTAGGTTTTCCACTTCCAAGCTAATTACCAAAGATTTGAAAGTGACTAAGCTTAAACAAATTTTCCAAAGAAGGTACTTTCCCGAAAAACTTGTTACTTCCAATTTGAAGCACATCTAGCTTAGTGTAATTTGATATCGAGGGAGGAATCAGTCCATCAAGTTGGTTCTCAGTAACACTAGAAAATTCAAGATTTTGGAGTTTAAGGCCTATGCCTACTGGAAGAGTCCCTTGTATCTGGTTGTGTGCAACATCAAATAGAATTAAAGAAGAGATTGAGTAAGGAAGATGGAATTGTACCCGACAAACTATTAAATCCAATGCCGATGAGATGCAAGTTTGGCAGGCAGCCTAAAACTTGGGGAATGCTCCCACCCAAGTTGTTCTAGGTTAAATAAAAGATTTCCAGTGAAGACAAGTTCCCAATGGAGGAAGGCACACTCCCGGCTAGATTATTAGCATACAAATTCAACCGCCGTAGCTTTAGCAATGAACCAAGATCTCCTGGAATTTCTCCAGTTAGTTGGTTGTTCCCAAGTGAGAGTATGACCAAGTCCAAGCAACCCGATATGTTTTTGGGAATCTCGCCGATCAATGAATTGTTGTGCAATCTTAGGATACGCATGCGGTGCAACTGGCCGAGTTGTGGAGGGATTTCATGATTGAAACTATTGTTTTGGAGCAGCAATTCCCTTAATAAGTTGAGATTTCCGATATGAGGAGATATTGATCCAGATAGTCCTTGGGATGATAAGTCCAAGCCTGTGACCCTCCAGTGCCTCCGGCTGCACGTAACACCATACCACTGGCAAAACCCAATGCTATTATTCCATGAGTTAAACACACTGAAAGGATCTCTGATTATGCCAGCCTTGAATTGGAGAAGCACAAATCTGTCAGTTTCATTGGTGGTGAAGACTTGGTTAAAACTCAGTGCAAGAACAATACAAAGAAGCAAATGGCATGCTTGAAACTCTACAAAACTAATGCCCACGAGTTTCATGACTCAAAGCTCAAGGAAGCGGGTGGATGTGAAAGCCAAGCAGGAAGAAACAAGAGGCAGGATCAGTGTTAATGGAAACTGGGAAGAGATTTGCAGGAGGAGGGATTCTTCAGGACAGCTTTTTGTAGGATTTTCCTTTTTCTTTTTTTTTTAAGCGCTTTTCTTCTATTCGAAAGCGCGTTTCTGCCTTTTGAGAGGACTTTTCTGGTCTTCGCCTGTATTGTGGGGGCGGAATGTTGCTTTGCCTCTCGAGAAGAAAGTGTCCGGACATGGACCCGGGAGACATGGGGCTGCTATTGCTTTTCTCGAAAGCGCGTTTCTGCCCTTCGAGAAGATTTTTATGGCCATCTGCCCGTATTGTGAGGGCAGAACGCTGCTTTTGCATATATTTAATTCTATCTATGCTGTTCCTAATTGCTTTAATCCTCAACCATCAATATCAATGGATTAAGGGAAAATTATGGCATTGTTGTTGGAGAAATCTTTCCAGAATATTTTGACGCTGACAAAACATTTCTATCAGTCTAGTCTGGATATCGATAGTTTAAAGTCTCAAGACTTTGTAGTCTCAAGACTGAAGACTCAAGACTCAAGACTCAAGACTCAAGACTCAAGACTATTCTCACTGACAGTCTTTCTAATCCAGTAGAGAAGGATATCCGAAGCAGAAGTATATGGTTGGGATTCGATGCAATCTTCTGGAAAAGATACCTTGGTTGGATAATCATTTCGGATTCTTTAATTCTTATCAAAGATCAATTGAAGATCCAATAGTCGACGAAACATTCTTGGAATGTTCTATTCATGGAAACCAAAATCCTGATTGTATGAGCGAACAAGATTGATGGGCTATCATCAGATTCCTTAAATAGCTCGGATGATCTTCTTGATTGATTCCGTCCAACGGGTAGATTGGAGGAATTCCTTTGGTAAGTGCCAACGGCTATGATGGCATAAAGGTGTATAAAAGGAAGAGGTTCTAGTTGTTTTATGGGTGTGATTGATAGAAAAATTCCAGAGTCTGAAGAACCTTGATTGTTAGTCGATTCAGTTCGAGCGAAATTGTATACACGGAGAGTGTTCATACCTAGTGACACCTTGAGCAAGTGGAGTAGATCATCTACACCTAGAAATCAAGGAAGATCAACACTGTAACATCTCTTTGTTCATAGTGGAATCCAGCCAATCGGCTGTCAGTGCAGAAGAGTGGACGTAGGCTTGAACCAAGCCAGACCACTATAAACCTCGTGTTTAATTCTCTCTTTCCTTTACTTAGTCTTACGATTGATCTTTTATTTCTTTATCTGTCTAAGTATTGTGCAATTTTCAAGAAAATTTTATATGCCTATTCACCCCCCTCTAGGTACTAGTACTAGCATTATCAATTGTAAATGTGTCATTTTTAATTATCAATTTCGTTTTTCACTTGTTCAAATAAGCAAATCCCCATTACATTTAGATGACACCGAGGATCTCGACTTAGGGACATCACAAGACGGTCAGCCATAGCTCAGCTCGTCTCGAGCTCACTCTATAACCACCGTCTCCTAGCTGGGTAGGTGTCTCCGCGATTAAACGCTCGTTCCTACGTACCTCTTTGGCCCCGTTTGGTTCTCGTTGAAGTTGAAGCCTACATGTAGTTCTCTATGTTAACTCGTGTCTTGGACTGGGATGAGATGTTTCACTCACTGACCTCGTGCTTGGTTTGATGCTTTGTCGGAGTCAACCCTTGAATCTCGTATAGTTTCGTTTGTTCCCAGCCAGTCACATAACATGTTTGACAAAATGCGCATGAAAACTGTACAAGTTAGTTTCGTTTCCTTTTGTCACCCGAGAGCATTTATGGATCTTCAAGTCATTCCCACGATCAAATGCTTTTCTACACCACCATTTTGTTTACTTTGTCTTTCATTTCTTGCGTTGTGGCTTCGAATGGCAGTCTGGTGGTGATGGTCTGCCAATGGCGATCGTGATATTATTCGTTGATGGTGGAATATTTGGTGTTTAAAAAATGCTTGGAGATGAAATATATTATTCTTGGTTTAAGATGAGATAAAAAGGGCGTTGTTGTTAAACTTGCTTTATTCTGAAATTGATCTGGGATATTGGAGCTTCTGGGTGGCTGTAATTATTCGGAGAAGACGACCATCTGGCGTGCAGATGAGGAAAAGAAAGTCGATGTGAGTTCATGTTTTTCTTGTTGAAGTTGAGCTAGGGATAGCTTTGAAAGAATGGATTTTTTAAAGTATGGGCTGGGTTGATTTTAGGTTCCTTCGTTTTTAAAAATAATTTTCGGAAAAACGTTTTCTAGATTTTCCGGTATTCATTTCATGGAAAATGAATTTTTTAGGGAAAATGTTTTCCATAAAAGGAAAAAAGTCTTTTAGATTATGGAAAAATATTTTCTAAAAATATTTTCTACTTTTGAAGAGTGGAAAATATTTTCCTCACTTGATCTCTCTTATCTCACACCTCTATAAATCCTCACTTTCTCATCCCATTTCTTCTTCTTCTTCTTCTTTTTATTCGAATTATTTTTTAATTTTTTTCTTTTTTCGAATTATTTTTAATTTCATTTTTCATTTTTTTCATTTTTTTCTTTGTTTCCCATATTCATCTTTCTTAGCTAGTCGA
Organism: Eucalyptus grandis; assembly: GCF_016545825.1. Lineage (NCBI taxonomy): Eukaryota > Viridiplantae > Streptophyta > Magnoliopsida > Myrtales > Myrtaceae > Eucalyptus > Eucalyptus grandis. Next base: position 41,630,728 of record NC_052616.1, read on the forward strand.
TCGAGCTGTTGCTAGGTGAATCTCAAGCTCATCGATCTTAAGCTTATGCTTTGCACTCTTGCTTATCATTTTCTTTATTTACTCTATCATGCAGTTGTACATTGCTCAAGCAAATGGCTTTACATGCTTTGCTTCTTTTCTCTTTTGCTTCTTTTTAAAATCCATACGAATTTTATTTTTAGAGTAGATGAACGTTTGGTGACAATGAGGGAACAAAGATATGGAGCAAATTTGCTTGGATTTAAAGACAAGTTCATATTTGATGGATTTATAGGTCAGTAAGTGATGTGGTGAAGTCTTATAAAATATTTTCCTTATCGAACACCAGAAAATATTTTCCGAAACATTTTTAGGTTTTAGCCGAACACTAAAAAATATTGTCATTTTCCAGGAAATGAACAAACCCTTAGTGAAATGGCCTAGAGAATTTCAGAGGGCTTGATGCAAGAGGCCCTAATTGAGTCCACGGGGCCAAATTCGTAAGACCGGTTGCAGCCCACGTCCCTAATTCCGGAATTAATACTTTTTTTATATAATTTTAAAATTAAAAATTCTAAAATATTAAAAAATTAAAAAAATAAGAAAATGCTTGGACATAGGTCTTCATTAAATTTTTAAGTTTTAGCATTAGATGTGGCTTGGTTTCACTTGATTAGTATACATTTAGCTTAGTCCAAGGAGAGCATCCTTTTGAAGAAATTGAATGACTTAGTTTTAGCTCATGGAGGGATCATGTCCTGGAGCTTATAACATGGCCATGCATATTCTTTGCCCATCTTATATCGAGTTTTCTTTTGCACGTTTACCTTAAAGTCATTTTGATACTTGAGTGTTTACTTATCACATCGTTTTTTTAATAAATTGGTTGTTTGTCGCTTTCCTAGATTGAATTAGGATTAGTTTAGGCCTTGATGAAAAGAAACCCTACAAAAACGTTTGCATGATCATTTAGCAACTTTGACGCCTTTGGTACTATAACTGGCAATCAAGACCATGTGACTACTTAAGTAACAACTTTCCAACTTAGAGGTACTGAAGTGATGCTAAAAGACATTAGCGTTTTCAAGTTTTCGACTCTAGAATTTCTAGTTGCATAGGAATCGTAATGACAAAAATGCGTCTCAATTGGTTTCTAGCAGACCCCAATAGGTTAGTGGCGAATCCTAGGAAAATTTAGATTATCAAAAACTTTAAAAATAAAACTCAACGTTGCACAAAGTATGGGTTTGGAAGAACCTGAGTCTAATCAAGGGACGTTGGCCCAAATTAGGCAATTCCTCTAAACTTATATATTTCTTTTCCCCTCTGGCTGGAAAAAGTAGGTCACGATAGTACTTAAAAATTCCTCCTTATGTTAAAAAAGAATTGCACAAATGGACACAGTGAAATCATTAAAAAGTTCATAAATATATTACATTCATGCCAATTCAATCCTAAATTTTTAATATTGTGAATCTAATCTTAAACTTTTTGTCGATATACCAATTTAGTCCTAAATCATTTAATTGTGCTAATTTAATCTTAAAATTTTTAACGATTTGCCAAGTTAGCCTTCCAACCAATGGAAAATTTTAGGATTAAATTAGCTATATTGAAAGGTCTATAACTAAATTAGCATATGTACAATAAATTTATGACTCTTTTTTTTTGTAATTAAACATACATTATTAACAACAACAGTTTGATTATATGTTGTGTTTTTCCTTATCAAGCTTGCTGCTTAATTTGTGGGTAGTGATCATACTGATTGCTTGTTAGCAATGATTCTCGGTCTTACATACATCGGTGATCATTACAATCATGTTTAAGCCCGAAACAATAATTGTAAGAAATATTAATTTGTTTTATAGAGATGTTAGTTTTAATTCAACATGAATGATCTACCTAAATGTCTTTCTGCTGGTGATCTAAGATTCGTGTACGTAATTAGTAATTTATTCACATTTCGCACTCCCCTTGAGTTTCCGTCTTTGGATACAACATCCAATAATGGAGATCGGGACACTGAGTGCCATAACTTAAGCACGGAGGGACACTTAAGTACCATAACTTTAAAATGGTACACTTAAGTGCCAATATCGGAGTAAAATGGGACAATTAAGTGCCACTCGCGAAAATCCGGCCAAATGGCTGATGTGGCAATTTCGGCGAGTTTGGTCCAAAACGGCGTCGTTTTGCACGACGTGGTAGAAAATGCAAAAACGACGCCGTTTCGTGTCTATATATAAATAATAATATATAAATTAATTAAATTAGATTTAAAATATTCAAAAAAATTTTAAAAATAAGAAAGTTTTAAAAAATTTTAAAAATTTTAAAAAATTTAAAAATTAAGAAAAAAGGGAGGGGGGAGGTCAAACATGGCGGCTCCCTCGCCGCCGCCTCCTCACCATCGCCGGGAAGGGTCGGCAACGAAGAGGGGGGAGGGTCGACCGGGGTCGCGGCCCCGGCTAACCGACGGCGAGGGCTGCGAGCCCTCGCCGGATCATTTGCGAGGGCCGCGACCCTTGCCCTAGATTTGGGTGAGGGCTCACGGGCCCTCGCCGACCCTCCCCACTCCATCGTCGGCCCTTCCTAACGGTAGCGGGGAGGCGGCAAGGGCTCGCGAGCCCTCGCCGGATCCGGGCGAGGGCCGCGACCCTCGCCTAGATCCGGCGAGGGGTTGCAGCCCTCGCCGCCTCCCCACCACCGCCGGGAAGGGCCGGCTACGGAGTGGGGCGGGCTGGCCGGGGGTCATCGGGGCCGGCGGGGGGGCGAGGGCGGCGAGCCCTCGCCGTCGGGGCGATGGTTGCGACCCTCGCCGCGATCCGGCGAGGGCGGCGAGCCTCGCCCAAATCGGGGGCGATGGTTGCGACCCTCGCCGCGATCCGGCGAGGGCTCGCAGCCCTCGCCGTCGCCGGCCGGGCGAGCGACCCCGACCGACCCTCCCCCTCCGTCGCCGGCCCTTCCTGGCCACGGCGGAGGCGGCGCGGCGGCGAGGAGCCGCCCCATTCGACCTCCCCTTTTTTTTAAAATTTTTTTCTTAATTTTTAAAATTTTAAAATTTTCTTAATTTTTTAAAACTTTAAAATTTTTCTTAATTTTTTAAAATTTTCTTATTTTTTTTTTAAATTTTTTGAACATTTAAAATTTAATTTAATTAATTTTTATATTATTATTTATACGTGGACACGAAACGACATCGTTTTTGCATTTTCTCCGCCATGTCAGCGTGTAAAACGACGCCGTTTTGAACCAAGCTCGCCGGAAAGTCGCCACGTAAGCCATTTGGCCGGATCTTCGCCGGAGTGGCACTTAAGTGTCCCATTTAACTTCAAAACTGGACTCAAGTGTACCATTTTAAAGTTTATGGCGACTTAAGTGTGTCCCGATCCAAGTTATGGCACTCGGGCTGTATTTCGCCTCCAATAATGATTGGCTTTCTCCGTTTTATTTCTTGTCGTGTGGATTCCCATATCCCCTTACGTATCCTTTCACACCATCTGAATAAAGCCGCTCTACATGGATATAATCCTTGAATAATCACCAATTTAATTTGAAGTATGAATGGTGACAAGGCAACCGCGAAGAAATTCACTGAAAAGCAGAGGAGAAAAATCAACTATTGGGTCCCCCTTTATTTTGTTTTGGTCTGCCATTTTCCTTTTTCTGTAATTTTATCTAAGCGCGTCGTCTTCGTGTCCCTTTCACCTCTTTTTCTTAGCCGTGTTGATAGGGTCTTTGACTCTTTCGGCTAAGTGAGCGTGAACATGGGGGCATGGACCATAATCGAGAACGCGCTGCGTATGCCTCACGAGAAAGCCTATTGAGACAATAGTTTGTGGTCAGATAAGAAATTTACAAAAGAGAGAAAGAAAGGCGAAGGAACTGCTGTCTCGTGTGAAACCAAGTAAGGGGAATCATTTCCCACATTTCCTCGTCGGGTCCACATAAGAAAGGGATGTTCCTCTCTTCTTTTTCTCCATTTGATGTGCCACGACTATAAGTGTAGGCAGCACTCAAGAACCATTTTCTTCACTCAAGATCCATTTCGTCATTGTTTCTTAGTTGTTGCCTCCATCTTATTCAGGCTCGCCACTGTCGAATTCTGTCCTTCAATATCACCACTACTTTCTGGTAATTTCGCTCCAGTTTTTTGCAATGCTTGCATCGGTTAATTGTTGTATAAAGATTAAGATCAGATCTTTATCATAATCGATGATTGATTCCCGCTATTTGTAATTTAGTTTAACACCTTAAATCTTGATTTACATTGGGTGGGATTAGTTGATTTCATTTTGCTCGATTCTTGTTTATAGTTGGAGGTATATAAGCAATTCAAGAAAAAGGAATTATCATGACAAAAGTACCTGGCCTTAAAACTTAAGCACACAAGAGAGAAAAATAGAAGAGGCCAAAATAACATTTGATTTTGATGCACACATTCTTTTGCACACCAGCTACAACATTTATATTCATCACATATCAATATCCACAACTACATGATAACTTTGACTATGTCTCCTTATGTTTGGGATTGGTTGCTTTGGAGTGAAAGGAAGAGCTTTTGCTAATCAATGGGGAAATGAAAAGGAGAAAGTAATGGATCTGACTTATCCCTTCTATTTGTGCACTTTCACATGCTTCGGTTCCTTCAAATTTTCGCAGCTTCAACTACACTTTCAAATCTAATTTAATATTTCATGAGCTAATTTGAGCTATGTAAAAGCTGCTGACTCTATATGTTATTGCGTTATCGAGTCTATCAGAGTCTAGCATTGCTTCAAAGGAATTCGCACAGGGACATCTCTTCTTCAGAAGAGGATATAATAGTCGGGGATTCGCAAATTATTGGTTTACTTTCTACCGTTAATAATTAAGTGATACTTGATTTCACTCGTCAATCCACTATAATTTTTAACCTTTTTTTTTTTTTGGGGGTGGAATTGATAGCTCTAACCAATTTTTCATCATAGTACTAACACACCGGCCACCTTTTAGCGGCCATCGGTTTTTTTTTTTGGGGAGGGGGTTGATTTCACTTCACTAAAAATGGCTACAATATATTGAATTGAACACGGTTGATTGCGAAACTTTCACGTTATATTCAGCAGTAAATTTCTTGAATTTGTCAATTATACATGGATGGGCCTAAAGGGAGAAGCTAGGATAGCCGCCAAAAAGTAATTTCGCAAAAAGACAATCTCTCATGGCATGACAAACTAATAGGTGAAGCAGTAAATAAAGAATTAGAAGCATCTCTATGCAAAAGACAAATGTTAACCGCAAATGGAAAGCTCTACATAGTTAAAATTGACATTCATTATCTCCCTAAAAAAATCCACACAGATCTGCCTAGGCAACAACACAAAAAAAAAAAAAAAATGATTTGCGAACCATAACCTGTAATTGAGCATTCTTTTCAGTTTCCTTCCTATAGGTTTTAGACGAATCTAACTTTTGTCGCTATAGTGTCTTAAACTTTGCCATGAAAGAGCATGTGCATTTGTGGATGGGATTTCATTATAATTACTTAGAGTATATCTCTACATTTGAATCTGATAGTAATCAGCCACACCTTACCCTGTTATAGTGACTTTGAACTTATCTCTACTTTTGCTTCTAATAGATATTGGCGTTATCATCCTGCATGTGGTCATCATTTTCGGGTAGCATTTCAAATTCTTGTTGCACAGACAATTTGCACCAACATATGTGGTTGAACTTTGCATTGACAGTAATTCGTACTATTTTTTCTGTCTTTTGTACTAAATGCAGCTTTATAAGGAGATCATGTACAGAGAACAAATAAACATGTTGAACGTCTCTTCTAGTAATCAGGAACTAGAGAAGTTATCGGGATATGAGTACGAAGTATTTTTAAGCTTTAGAGGACCAGATACCCGTAATGACATTACTAATTACCTTCACACTAGCATGACTGAAGCTGGAATTCGGGCATATATAGATGATGAAGAGCTCCGCATTGGTGAAGAGATTAGCTGTCAGCTTCTCCAAGCAATTGAGCAGTCAAAGATCTCGATACCAATCTTTTCCAAAGGATATGTAGACAGTACATGGTGCCTTAGGGAATTGGTCAAGATGGTGGATAGCAAGAACACAAGGAGACATAAGATTATGCTCATTTTCTACAACGTTGCACCATCTGAGGTAAAGTACCAGACTAATCACTACGGCAATGCCATTGTTTCTCATGTAAACAAGAAGCGGTTCAATGATGAGACTATCAACAATTGGAAGGCTGCTCTCAATGAGGTTGGAGCACTAAAGGGATGGGACTTCCAAAGCATGCCACATAGGTATGATTATATCATGGGCAGTCTAGTTATTCTAGATGCATTATTTTTTTCAGCTAAACTCAATATCTTGATGCTTTTTCCTCCAATATTTTCAGAGGGAAAGGTGAAATTGTGAAAGAAATTGTCAATAATGTTTTGACTGAGTTGAAAACTGCCTACTTGGAAGTATCTGATTGCTTAGTTGAAGTAGATAGTCATGTGGATGAAATCATGAGGATGATATGTACACACGACCATGAAACAAAGATCATTGGAATCCATGGCATCGGTGGCATGGGAAAGACGACTCTTGCCCAAATAGTGTACAATCAACTTTCTGATGATTTTTGTAATTGTTGCTTCCTTTCTAACGTCAGAGAAACAGAGATCACACGATTGCAAAATCAGCTCATATCGAGCATTCTGAAGAAAAGATGGCCCAAAATCGACAATATTATGGAAGGAAAAAAGGTGATTAGGGAAAGGTTATGCTCTAAAACAATGCTTCTTTTGCTTGATGATGTTGATGAAGCAAGTCAACTCGATGCGCTCGTGCAAAAGCGTGAGTGGTTTAGGAAGGGAAGCAAGATTATCATTACAACTAGAGATCGAGGAATTCTCAATGTGCCTACACTTGTTGATTGGACTTATGAACTTATTGGCATGGATTTTGATCACTCTCTTCAACTTTTTAGCAAGCATGCCTTTAGAAGAGATTATCCCATAGAACAATACATCTTTCACTCGGAAAGAGCTGTAAAAATTTGTGGTGGTCTTCCTTTAGCTCTTGAGGTTATAGGTTCTCTTTTATCTGGAAAAAAACATAGAGGAGTGGGATGCCATATTAAAGGAGTTGGAAGAATTTCCTCACCAAGATGTCCAAAAGAAGTTGATGATCAGCATTAAGGCTTTAAATGAAGACCAAAGAAAGATATTTTTTGATGTTGCTTGTTTTTTCATCGGGATTGATAAAAGAATTGTGATTTACATGTGGGAAAGCTGTAAGTTTCTTCCTCAACAATCTCTTAACACCCTCCAGCAAAGATCTTTGATAAAGATTAGAGAAGATAATCGATTGTGGATGCATGATTGGTTAAGAGATATTGGAAGAAATCTTATACAACAAGGAAGTGGTTGGCAACCAGAGAAGCAACAATGGGTGTGGACTCATGCACAAGCATTGGAAATTCTGGAGAAAACGCAGGTAAAATTGTATAACTTCATTCCCTTTTAAGAAGATTGGTCATGGGATATTCAGTTTGATTTTGTTTATATCAGTGTTAATTTTTGTGCACAATTAATCAATTGTTTTCAACAATAGGAGAAAATATATAATTGCTTTCCCCTTGAAGAAGATAAACGTGGTAAATCATATTCTAACTTTCATTTTCTATTTCTATTTTGGCAGATGGGAGGAGTTCATGGAATTGGAAGTATCGAAGCAATATGTCTCAAGCTTGATGAAAGATCTCAATGCTCCTTGATAAAAGAATGCCTAGCAAGTCTTTCAAATCTAAGGTTCCTTCAAGTGGATAGCAAAGAATTTGATGGAATCACAAAGTCTATCCTTAATCAAGTGAGTGGTTTACTATGTTACCAGTGCTCAAATTTTGTTCAAGCCACATTTAGCACGCTCATCCTTCCAGAGTTGAGATGGCTTTCATGGAAATACTTTCCTCTGGTTTTTAAGCTGACCAATTTATCCATGAGGAAGCTACTAATACTTGATTTGTCAATGAGTAGAATCACTGAAAAATGGGATGGATGGAGCCACATCAAGGTATGATTTTAGATAACATCAACATGAGTTTTTTTTTTTTTTTTTCATGTGTAATATTAATTTATTTTGAAGACCAATGCTGTCTTCTTTTCAGTTTGGCTAAGAATTTGAAGGTCCTAAACTGATTTGGATGCATGAAGTTGCGTAGAACCCCAAACTTGTCTTTTCTTGTGAATTTAGAGATTGATTCTCGAAAATTGTGAGAATTTGGCTCAGATTCATTCATCAATTAGTCAACTTAAGAAGCTAGTCTTCTTAAACTTGAAGGATTGTAACAATCTTCGAGAGCTACCAGACGAGATGGGGGCACTAGAATCTTTGAGAGAACTTCTTCTTGACTCAACAGCTATAGAAGAGGTTTTGAATGGAGAAGGATGAAAAAACTAGAAATTCTTAGCTTGGACAAGTGTACATTACTGACCAAGTTTAGTTTTGTTGGCTGTGCAGCTGCAGCAACAAACCTATCATTAGTGGACAGGCACTTGACTCAAATGCCTAAGTCGATTGAAAATTTCAACTCCCTAATCAAGTTGAATCTATTAAGTACAAATATGCGGGAGTTACCTGATGTAACTAGGAACATGAAGAATTTGAAAGTTCTAAAGATGAGATGCCCCTTGAAAAAGCTATCTAGTGCCATTGGGATGTTGGAGAAGCTCGAAGAGCTAGAGGCATGGGGTACTTTTAAAGAAATTCCCGATGATATTGGGAATCTACGATTTCTAAAAACTTTGATATTGGGTAGCCCCGGAATTTCGATGGTGCCTCAACTTCCAGAAAGTCTAATCAATCTATGTTGTAAAACAACCTCGATGGAGACTTTGCCAAACTTATCGAACCTATTAAATCTGAGAAATTTGAGGTTGACTTTGTGGTTTAAACACGAGGGTCCTTGTATACTTGAAGGAGCTCCAAGTGCTCCGTGGATTGGAACACTAAAGATGCTCGAGTTCTTGAAGTTGTCTTCTCCTTATATCGCAACCATATCTTCCGATCTCATTCTCCTTTCTCAACTGAAGAAACTCAAGCTCCAATGTTGTCATTCCGACAAATTTGTCATACTTAGGTATCAAGTCTTGCCGAAGAATGAAAACAACGAATGATCTTTCGAATTTAAAGTTTTATCAGATTTACTCATTGTTGGTTGCGATGAGCTAACGAGAGATTCAAGGCGTTGAAGGTTTGGAGAACTTAAGAACATTAGAGCTTGTGACACTTCCATTATTGGCGAAGTTGCCGATCTAACTAACTTGAAAAAGCTCAAGAAAATTCATTTAAATGGTTGTTCTAAGCTGCATGAGATTCAAGGTGGTCAAAGCATCGTTGGAGATACTTCACATCGTCAACGTGTTCAAATCTGCAAAGTTTCTCGATCCATCAAGCTTGGGGAATCTCAAAGTTTGGAATCCTGAGACCAAGGAATCAACATCAGATCTTGTTTTCTGAGAATTCGTTAATTTCCAACACATGAATGTAGAAAGTTATTCTCTTGTGTCGAAATAAGCGTTCGTTTTTTTTGCTCCCACTTTATCCTCTTAATGTTCGATGAGAATGAATAAATATGTAATTTTACTAGCCACGGATTAAATGACCATGATTTGCCACGGTTTAGCTTGTAAGTGCTCTTGTGGTTGGGGTGTGCATTGGACAGGGAACCGCCAGGACCGCCCGGAACCGGAC
>NC_052616.1:41640565-41644617 GCF_016545825.1 Eucalyptus grandis
AGCAAGATACTATTTTCTCTAGTATCCTCTTATCAGTTGGCCTATAGAAGGTTATCAATTTAAATTTATGGTTTCATCTTCGAATCATAAAAACTCCATAATAAGATTTTATTTTCATGATGGCACATATGAATAAACAATTGATTGCCTATTATTTTTTAAATAGTTTGAGCGAAACTATATCTTAGAAAAGAAAATTAAATTTCAATTTCAATCTAGTTATCTAATTGACCTTGACCTTGTAAGCGTTGGCCAGATAAATTAGTAGGTTTCTATCAAGAAAGATGACTTACTTTGTGTTTTACTTTAAGCTTTAGACGTTCTATCTGAATTGCAAAGGGAGTTGAAATTCTAATTACACATTCTTTATTGTCAAACTCACGTCACGTTATTTTAGAGAAAATTTAAGGTTTTGATCCACTTGCTATGAGATTGAATCTTCAATTAATATAATTATATTATTTATAATGTTAGAAGTAGAACAGCAAAAAGTTCTCTTTTATTTTTTTTCTTTTGCTTTTTTTTTGTTGATATTCAAATATGATATAAAGATAGACATTTTAACATCTCCCCACGCTTCTAACAAATTAACCATTTCCATATTATGATGAATTTTTTCCATTTTGGAGTACCAGTCTACTTCTTCCTGTACGGGGAAAAAAACGAAAGAAGGCAATATTATAAAATAGTTTGAGATACGAAAACGGTTACTCATAAATTAGGAATGACAGGAAAAAAGTCTATCAATAAATGTATGACCAAGTCTGCTGTTACAAGGGTATATTAGCCCGTCACCTCAAAAAGGTGCATTTTAGTCAAAAGGAGTGTGAAAATAGCACCGCCAAAGTTTATGGGTTTGCTTAATATGTTTTGAAATTTGGGCTACTTTTTTTTTTTGGTAAGGGAAATTTGGGCTACTTTTGATAACAAGAAGGTGCAATTTTTTTTAATACATGCTGGACTTTGTACAACGGGAAGTTTCGTGAAGGAAAAAAGGATTTGTCTTCAAGCGAATGCAACTGGAATCTAACCTTCCATGCATAGCAATGCCATTAGTACCATTTCTAGATCTCCCAACTTTGTGACCAACAAAGTGCCATGTATATAATTAGTCGAGGTGAGCTGCATGCTTTTGATTTTCAAAGGATCCGAATAAGGCAACTGTTCTAAGTCATATACTTGCTTTGATTTTCCCTCTTGCGCTCGGATTGACTGAAGGAAGGAAATGGAAGCTGGAGAAGAACAAATTTCCACTCAATGTCGATCAGCCGAAAATATGAGATGATGATGGCCGAAGAGGACCATGCAGTGAGGCATCTCCAACGCCTGCTTAGAGTTCAGGTAGTTGTCCTGGATTTGGACGCTTCTTACCTCTTCCGAGTCAGGGTCAAGCTGAAGCATTTAGGCCAACGAATCCTAGTCAAGGTCCTAGAGTTGGACCCTCCATACATCCTCCGAATCAGGTTGAAGCATTTAGGCCAACGAGTCCTAGTCATGGCCCTGGAGTTGGACACTCCATACATTGTCCAAGTCAAGTTAGAGCATTTAGGCCAAAGAGTCTTGGACTACTACCTTATATGGAGAGTGCAAGAAATTTTCAAGTTCTTTCTTTTCACCGTCTTCTTTCTGGACTGTTTTATGTAGTTATGGAGCCTGACATTCCATCTACAAGCTCGTCTGATGAATTATCTTATTTTCATCTAAAATAATCGCACACTTTACACGCTAAAATCTTAAAGGTATATTCTTGGAACTGGATTAGGTCACCCCGAATGGCTTCTCTTCCTTTTAGAGAGAAAATCCTTTCGAAGCTGGGACAATGAAATCTTCACTCATCATTTACCACTTTTATCTGCTTTTCTTACCAATGCCTTTTCATCGCTCTCTTCGGCAGCATCCAATGATTTAGAATGCTTGTCGTCGGTCAATCAGGTCCTTCACAAGCCCTTTCCCAGTCCCCGCGCAAGAGTCACTGCATTGAATCGTCTGCAAACTAATGGACTTACCAAAGACCATATGAAAATAATAACCTTTATTTGTATGACACATCAAATCCTTTCCAATTAATTTACCGATTGATTAGTAATTATTGACTTTCATTTGAATTACTTACAAATATTTAATTTTTTAAATTTATTGACCTTTTTCTTTTGTTGTTTACTAACTTTTAGTTGCTTTACTTACCAACCACTAAATTCACAATCCTTTTAAAAAAATTAGAAACCTTAATTAGAGTAATTGTCAACTTTTTTTATTAAATTAGTAATTAGTTTGTGTTGCCAACTTTGATTTGAGTTAGTTATTCATGTTAATTTGATTATCAAGTTTTTCTATCTCTAATAATGAAAAAAAGAAAAACTTCTTTTGTCTTTTACCAACATTTATGTACATTGCTTACCGACAGTTTATATTTAACAATAATTATATGAAATTTCCAGCATTTCTTTGAACGAATTACATGCTTTTCTCCGATTAAGCTACTAATTATCGTTGTGTTACTCACTCTCAATTGAGTTACTTACCAAAGTTTATCATTTTAATTTGCAAATTATTCTTATCTTTTATCAACTTTATTTGTATATCTTATCCACAACTACAGTTTGTCAACTACAATATGAAATTGTTGATCATTATTTGAGTGGTGTAGAACTTTTTTCTTTTGATTGTTACCAACTATTTTAAGTTATCAGCTCTCATTTGAGTTTTCTACCAATTTTTTATTTTATTTTTAAAAAGTACTAACATTTTGTCATTTACTAATTCTTTTTGTTTCTTATACAGGTCATACATATATTGATTCTATATAAATTCACACACCTTTATTTATACGATTTAGTTAATTTTCTCCCATTAGATTACCAATTTTTTGTCATCAACTCTAAAGTTAATATAACTTCAGGATAAACTTGAAAACTTTTCATAATATACATATTTATTTGAAAGCAAATTCTTCAATGGTCAAGCGGGAATATGCTGTAGTAACACTGAGCTAATGCAAGTTCGGAGTTTGAGTGGATGGATGCAAGACAGATCGAGATAGTAAATATAAGATATCAGCAATCGACGTAGCAGTTGCTAATTACTGCCTATTTCCTTACTTACACAGAACCATGTGAAATATGCGAAGTCTCTTAAATTGTGACCATTGAATTTAGATAAGAGTAGCTAACTTTAAAACAAAGGCAAGCTACTATAAAACTTGGAAACTTTATATTTGCATGAATCAGTTGAAATTGTTAGTGTCTCGCATCAGCGTTGCTAACCAAAATTTATTGGTACCTATTAACCGGAAAGCTTGCAAGTCGTGCAAATAAAAACTAATAAACTTGGTGCACACATATACTTTTGTAAGTTCGTCTAGAAAGTAGGTTAATAATTCATGCACATGGTAACCTAAATCTAAATAAGTTAATTTGACCCCAAAAAAAGTTGGTAACCCAATAAAATATTATTATATTCAAAAGTAAGTAATTGACTTAAATTAAAATTGGTAATTCACAACTAATCTGCAACTTAATCGGAAAAATTTGATAAGTCATTAAAATAAAGTTAGTAACTATTATCAGAGTTAGTAAATTTAAGACATAGGTAAACAGCATGAATAAGAATTTGTAAAAGATAAGAAAAATTGGTAATTAAAAAAATTAAAATTGATAATAAAAAGTTAATTAGTAGTTTATTTGGAGAAAAGTTAGTGACTCTAGTTTTTTTTTTTTTTAATAGTGGCTCTAGTTAACTATTGATTTTTTTAATAAAGATAGGATGTTTTAAGGGGTCAATACGAAAAACAAACAAAAATTGTAAATTATAAAAAATAATAATAAATTAAAAAGAAATAATGTGATCATAAGTCCTATACTAACATAAATTTGCAATCTTCTTTGTTATGTTTCATTTTTTTTTACTAGATCCTATAGGGATGTGCAAAGAAAACGAGAACTGGCCAAATTGCTTGGAACCGAATCAAACTTGTTCAAAACCGGTGAATACTAGTTTAGTTCCTAATCCCAAGTGTGAAACTGCCCACCCATCCATTCGGACAGGTATATATA
>NC_052616.1:41644717-41776011 GCF_016545825.1 Eucalyptus grandis
AAACAATCACATGTGTCCCGATTATAAGGCCAAAACCATTATGACATGTCTCATACCATGCCACAAAATTTTGTCCCATAATCAAGCACGGTTATCACAACCATTTAGGCGTGTTCTAGTTAATACAACCCATCGGCCACGGTCAACTCGAAAGTCGGCGGTCATTTGGTGTTACGGCATCATCCCGCTCCGCTGTGCACGGCAACATCTAGAACCCCCGCCTAGACGGCATTCCACAAATGAGCATCAGTCCGACCTCCACCATGACCAGCTTCCAAACCCTCGTCGGGCAACCGATAAAAATCGGGCATCGTCCCCAAACTCTCGTTCGGTGACGGGTTCCACTTAGTGACCATGCAAGCACGCATCAATCAAATCCATTTCTTATCTTCCGTCAATTAGCCCAAAATACCAAAATTCTTTTTTAAACAATAACCTTGCAACCTTTTTTTTTTTTGGTTCAAAACCTTCCGAAATAAATTCGTGGGGTCACATATTTGAAATTAACCCGTCAAACTTTGCACACTTCTACCATAAAACCTCATTGATTTATTGAGCAAATAAAATTTGGCATCCAAACCTGACACCTTATTTATTTTCTATTTTCTTTCCCAACCACCCTTTTCAAACTAAACTTAGGTAATCCCTCTTTCTTTTCTTTTTTTGTTCAAAGCTTTTGGAAAGAAATTCGTAGGTGCTCACATACTTAAAATTAATCCGTCAAACTTTGTATGAACCTAGTTTAAAACCTCATTGTTTTGATGAGCAAATAAGCATTGGTGTCCAACCCGACACCTCATTATTTTTCTAATAAATTGCCCAGGCCATCTTTTACATTAACAATAAATAATCACCATAGAACAACCATTCACATAATATCATGCATAAATTTTAAGCATGTCAAAAGTCAACCACATCACCAAATAAACATTATCCAGCAAGCAAGACACCAAGAACAACCACAAAACCACAACCGGCCCTAACCAGCAGAAACCGAGTTTGCTCGCTTGTCTACATAATTAATTCCCGAAACCTAACCAAACGAGTTCGGAAAATTCTCAAATTTGAATATGCTATAAACGACACTTAAACGAACATTTTTTTTGTGAAGACACCTTGACCCAAGTCTTTCTAGATTAAGAGAAGTAAATTGCTCAAACCGTTACAAAAAAACTATGTCTGTTTTCAGAAATTATGTATTCCAAAAACTTTTATGAAGAAACTCTTTCGAAAAGTCGGACGCTAAGAGTTCAAAAAAATCCTTTGAACACCAAAAGATCACAAGTTCTAGCACCAACCAGAGATTCTGTTTTGCAAATGACAAGGTTGAAATCTTATTCTTTTAAATCTCTAAAATATTGAGTAAAATATATGTCATAGCTGAAGATGTCTAGAAAAAAAGAATGTGGGCTGTTCGCCAGAGAGGAGGGGACTTTTTTTTTTTTTGTCAGCCATACTCTATTCCTACTCTACACTCACTCTCAGACTTTTGCCATGCCTCTTGTAGGGCGTGGGAGTCGAAATCCACTCCTAAAACTTACGCGCCCCCACCCCATCCCCCCTGAGAATGTGGGGATTTGAACCCCTCACCTCCCCCTTCCATGTTGGAAGGGTGGCCACTGGGGCGAATCCCAGTGGTTGAGAGGAGGGGACTTTCACTCGTGAGAATAGAGAGGGAGAGAGGGAGAGAGAAAGGGAAAACAAAGTCAAGACCGCAGCCACTAAAAAGCCTTGGAAAAATATCTCACATTCAAGTGCTAGCATCAAAAGTCTTCAGCCATTTTTGTCAAGGGGCCACACTTAGAAAATAGTCATAATTTCCACAAACAAAACCAAATTGAAGGTAGAAAATCCCATTTTTCTCAGCCATCCGAATTTCCTTATTTCTTTTTGCCGAAAACCGATTTTTCCGCAAAATTCCAGGCTCCACGAAATTTCTCCGAAAGTTGAGACGACGTCCTATAAATAAATCGTGACATGCTCAAATGTCAGATTCCTAAAACCGAATTAAATTGTGGTTAAAATCGAGCGAATGCGATTTTAGTACAACCTAACATATCGGGTAGCTTTTAGAGATTTTAGTGCGTTTAACCCGTGATCGATAATTTTCGATTCATGTTTGTGCATCACCGACTCGCAGGCGACTCTCGCCTGTCGTTAAAAATCGCAAGGTTTCAATTACATGTACCGAGTATAAAATTGACAAAAAATCGGGTTAATGCCGTGTGACTTGAATTTCTCAATCATGCGAAATCACCCGCAATTCAATTACGTGTTTCCATCGAATCGACTTATATCCGATCGCAATTCGATTATAACGGTGTCGTATTGACCCTTGCTGATTTTTAAGGTCGAGCGGTCAATTTCCAATCGAATTCTCTAGTCTACCGTGTTTATATCCCTTAACGGTCTCACCTTATATATTAGTTAACTCGCGAGTGATCAGTTCTGAGTAAATTAATCATATGCACATCGACGAAATGCCCAATTCATATTATCGAGACGAGGTCGAATTTCAAGATGTCACATTATACAAGTAATCTATTTTAGAAGCATCTAAACTGCTAAAAGATGAGGATGTATCCATAGATATAGGGGCAATAGAAGTAGTTGGTTTTGTGATGCTGGACAAGATGAGGATTATTCTCTAGTCTACTAACGTATCATCAAAATATAATAAATTTTTAACGGGCTACATTTATAGTCCGAATGGGATAATTTGTGATCCTATTTGGTGTTTTTGGACATCCTTTGGACCAGATAAATTTGGATATGTTACAAACAAAATTTGGGGAAAAAAATCCAGGAAAGGGAGTAGAATAGATCCGAATTGGATAAGAAATGTAAAACAAACGACAAAAGGAAGGAAAACAAGAAGTTGCTGCTTGCGGCTTATGAAGATCCAGGCTGCCATGAACGCCAGTGGTGGTGCAGCGTGTAACCACCACAAGATAGAGACCCTCTCCATCGAGCAAGTCGCGCAGATGGAAAAGCTCCTCGTAATAGCATGACGAAGATCTTTCCACGGGGAAAACGAAGACCACGTCTCGGCAGAGACCTCTACGCAGTCATGCACAGGCGAGGTTGGTGCTTGCCTGAAATTCTGTCGCTCTGTCGCGATCTCAAATCAATGGATCTAAGGTGCACTCCCAAGTAACGGTCGTAATTAATAACTAAATTTATTTAACTTGCGCAATCATATATAATTAAATTTATGAGAACTTTCTTATTGAATAGGTTGAAGAAACTTTCATTAATCTAGTCACAAATGACAGGGTGAAGAAAGTTAGTGGGAAAAAAAAGGTGAAGAAAGATTATATTAGTTAATTTCCCAAATTCACGTGATATAAAAGAAAATATCATTTATGTAATTAGATTTAGTTATACAGAATTAACATTAAAAAAAAATAGCATGAAAATCATCAAAAAAAAATGAACGAAGGAAGATTTGTCCGCGTATTGAATCTCGTGAGGAGCTAGCCAACTCAAACTTTTGAGTGGAACTTTTGCATAACAAATATTATTAGCTTTGCAACGAAAGGTCTTGATCATGGAATAATTACACAATATGGAGAGAGAATTACATTTATGGCTATGGGAAGATACATAATATGTTGAATTTAGATATTCTACTAGCTATTTTGAAGTTGATATCCTTATAGTTGGATGAATTCTATTCTATGGTAACAGAATTTAAGAACATTTGACCATCTAGCTTTATTCTATGTGTCTAATTTGGAACAAATAAGCAGTTGTAAGGGCTTTTGCAATCACTGACTTATGCTTTGAATGGAAAAAGAAGGGCTTGATAGATTTTGGGTTACTGTGAGAAAAACAGTTTATTATGAGCCACAAATTCTTAAAAGAGTGGGGTTCCGCAACAATTTACAACTGTATGTTACTTGATTTTTTTTTTTTTTTTTTTGCGGTTTAAAATAGACTATTATTCTAACAGTAGATTAAAAATTGTCATGCAATCACTTCTCAAAAAAGAATTTTCATTTGGTAAGAAAATAAGGAAGTGCTGTGGCAAGACCCTTGACTCTTATTTTACCTTCAACAAAAATAAATAAATAAATAAATAAAGTAGATAATCTGTAAGATTAACCCCATTTATTGTGAAATTCTTAATTAAGATGTTTGAGAATTTTATGTATAAACATAATCTCTTATAACTTGCTTACAAAATAAATCATTTACCTACCTCAGAGTTCATCAAACTAATTGTATGACATAAGGTCAAATGTCATTAAGTAAACAAAACTGTAAAGATTTCTGTAGACAAAGATTTTGAAGTTGAATTACCCAATATCACAACTCATGTGGATCCATAGTGAGGAACTATAAGCTTGGCCAGGCACCTCCATAATTTCAAAATTTTATAAGAAAGTAACCTTCGTTCTATAAAACACATTATGCTACTCTTCTACATGGATGATATGATCATTAATAGTAATGATTAGACTGACATTTTATCTTAGGAAATAGTATGAAATGAATGATTCTGGGCGACTAAGCTATTTTCTAGGCTTGGAGGTTGCATACGATGCTTGGGCTAATATCTATCACAAGCAAAATATGACACTAATCTTATTTCTCAAGCTCAACTCATTGATAATAAGATTGCTTCTAGTCCCGTTGAGTTGATTGCAAAATTTAATGACAAGGATGGAACTCCTCTTCCAAATCTTACACTTTATCAGCAGTTGGTTGGTAGTCTTACTTATCTCACTATTGTTGGGGAAATCTCTTATGATCTTTTGAAGATGACAAAATAAATCAAAGGCTACTAACGTATTAAATGATTGAGTAATAGATTATGGAGATGATATAATGTGTAAATGATATTGTCCAAGTCTATACTTGAAAGAACTAGAAGATAGACTCTATGCTGAAGCTGAACTTATTCAGACTGTGTCCAGACCTTAAGGCTAAAAATGTCCAGAAGCATAATATGTTCACACTTACGTCAAGATTGTAAAGTCTACTTCAGACGGAAGACGCTCCAACTTTATTTCCGACAAAACGCACGTAGACTTTACATCCAGAACGTGACTAGGTCTAGGACGAGACACTAGTTCACTACGTAGTAGATTCAAAACGAAGCATGTTTAGAACGAGACAACTTGACAAAAAGTAACACAAGCCCCAAACATATAGCACTTACTAATCTAGTTTGGATTCTATATCAAGATAGATTTGATTAACTCAATCTAATTCATTCACAATTGGATCTTGAAAATAAGAACTTTATAAACGAAGAAGCTCTATTTATGGGCTCTAACAAAATGGAAGAGTCCAAATTCATGGATACCAAAAAGGAAATGAGTTCATGGCTCGAAATTCTATAAGGGAAGAATCGTTGCAAATCTACCCAAATCATAGTGTAATCAG
This sequence comes from Eucalyptus grandis, assembly GCF_016545825.1. Classification (NCBI taxonomy): domain Eukaryota; kingdom Viridiplantae; phylum Streptophyta; class Magnoliopsida; order Myrtales; family Myrtaceae; genus Eucalyptus; species Eucalyptus grandis. Next base: position 41,650,112 of record NC_052616.1, read on the forward strand.
AAAAGTATCTCATGCAAAGATTGGCAATAATCATTTTTAATCAATGGTATATTTCAATCATATACCTTGGGTGGCAAAAGAATCTTTCATATGGATTTGGAAGGCTCAATTCGAAAATCGTGGAGATTCTATACTATTTTTTGAGGCTCAAAAATTCTCTTCCTTGTACAGAGTTCTCGCAAATTATTGAGGAAGTCCCTAATGTGTCGTTTGAAAGGTTGGGTAGCTCAGAATTTATTTAATTGATAATTTTATATATACTATTCGATTTATTTATTTGAAAAAGTGAATTATATATTACATGGATATTATAATAGCTTCTTTGTGCAAAAGTTTGTTAAGTTTATGCAAGTTGAATTCAAGACGAGCTTGATTGAAGAAAATAAATTTTCTGTCTCGAATTTCAAAAGCAAACAATCATTGCAGATGTTGTTGCTACGAAGGAAATAGTGGAAAAATATTCCGTGCACAAGCTGCAATTAATTCTATTGGCAAATATTGTCCTGATGATGGAAGGAGTAATTGAATCGAAAAGAAAGGGAAAGAATCGTGATCACCTCAAAAGGCAATAAATTGAGAGGGAGCATTGATCAATTATGGAAAAAAAAATTTGACTTGACCATGATCTTGATTATTATGGAAGGAAGGAAAAAGGTGAATATGTCAGAACTTGTTAAGTTCTACAAAATCCAGTTAGTGCATCTTTTATTACTTTTTGTTATTAACAAATCTTTTATTTACATTATCATTTTATTATGACAAAAAAGGTAAGTGAATTTTATAATGCATCCATGATTTTTATTGGATATTTGCTGATATATATATATGATCGAAGTGAGATATTACATATCCTTGATAATTGACTTACTTTGTAAAAGCTGATTTTTTTGGAAATTATGTTTCATGCAAGATATTTGTTATGGTTTTATACTCTCTGCGTGATACTTTTTCCATTGTTATCAAAAAGAGCGAAAGAATATAAATAGGCATATGTGTTGATATTAGTTATTGAGCTGCGATTATTTTCCATAAATTATTATGCTCAATCCCTTGAAAAAGAAAGGAAAAATGATTTCTGTTTAGGTCAACGCAACTGAAATCAACAAAATCTTATCTTTTGTGCCTCCATTAATGCCATCCTAGATCTCCCAAATTAATGACCTCCCAAGTTAATGACCCACGAAGAGTTGTATATATATTGGGTCGAGTTGAGTAATGCAGCATTGTGCATGCTTAGATTTTCAATGGCTTTCAATAAGGTAGCTGCTCTTAGTCTTGCACTGGCTTTGATTTTCTTTTCTTTTGTGCCTAGGTTGTCTGAAGGAAGGAAATGGAGGTTGGAGCAGAACAATTTCCCCTTAATGTCGGGCACTGGTCCAGATGATAGTCGTGAAGACGGACGCCCCATACATCCTACAAGTTATGATCAAGTTGCGGCATTTAGACCGACAAGTCCTGGTCATAGTCCTGGGGTAGGACATGAGTTACCTCCCCAAGTTGCGGCATTTAGACCGACAAGTCCTGGTCATAGTCCTGGGGTAGGACATGAGTTACCTAGTTGCGGCATTTAGACCGACAAGTCCTGGTCTGGGGTAGGACATGAGTTACCTCCCCATGTTGCGGCATTTAGACCGACAAGTCCTGGTCATAGTCCTGGGGTAGGACATGAGTTACCTCCCCAAGTTGCGGCATTTAGACCGACAAGTCCTGGTCATAGTCCTGGGGTAGGACATGAGTTACCTCCCCATGTTACGGCATTTAGACCGACAAGTCCTGGTCATAGTCCTGGGGTAGGACATGAGTTACCTCCCCAAGTTGTGGCATTTAGACCGACAAGTCCTAGTCATAGTCCTGGGGTAGGACATGAGTTACCTCCCCATGTTGCCACATTTAGACCGACAAGTCCTGGTCATAGTCCTGGGGTAGGACATGAGTTACCTCCCCAAGTTGCGGCATTTAGACCGACAAGTCCTGGTCATAGTCCTGGGGTAGGACATGAGTTACCTCCCCAAGTTGCGGCTTTTAGATCGACAAGTCCTGGTCATAGTCCTGGGGTAGGACATGAGTTACCTCCCCAAGTTGCGGCTTTTCAACCGACAAGTCCTGGTCATAGTCCTGGGGTAGGACATGAGTTACCTCCTCTAGCCCCCTAAATCCCTATTATGTGGCTTCTCACTACCCTAGTTGAGCATGGAGCGATAGAAATGTCGTCGTGTTCATCATGGTGGTGTTTTTGTTGCTCTTATCATGATATACATAAATAAATTTGATTTTCCTTATGCCTTGCATAATTTGACCATGCTAACATGGTCTAACAAAGTGCTTGCATAAATGCATGGATAGTATCATGTTCCTTTGGCAATATGTGTGGTAATCTAAAATTGCAATGGGCAAAATTTTCATCTATTGATCAGCAATCAATTGATTGTCCAATTGGAGGCTGATGTACAACATCTTCCCCAACAAACAATTGCCCGGACAAGATTGAATTTAATTGCTTTTCCTTCACTTCCTAAAGAGTCTTACAAATAAGTTTATCGAATGGATCTAATAAGGGCAAAAGAGGCAAGCATGGCAAACGCAAAGTGTGGATTTACAAGAGGGAGTGCAGTATTGGATATCTTATCTTCATCACGAAAGTAAGAGACTTTATATGTCACGCCCCAAATCCTCAACGCACGTATATCACTCAACGGTCGATTAAAAATACGATGTCCCAGGACACGTCGCCAACCCATTCCTTTTTTTTATTCTTTCGAGTAAGCACATGCGGAAGCGAATTAAATACACCACCCAGTCAATCATCAGAATTAGGGATAGTACAAACACACCACAAAAGTTGTTGAAAACAACTTATTCAATTAACCATTGTTGTCCCTAGGGAGTTTAATGATTTACCAGTCCTTACGCTATCAACTTCCAACTGACCTTCTCAAAAACCTTCAGGGATCAGGGTCACCCTAAACTTCAGTGGCGACAGGACCAGCCAAAGATGTCACCTCTCGCGCCCACCACATCCTCACTCAACAGTCCACGCTATGACCCTGAAAAAGGTTAGCCCACAATGGGGTGAGATAAAAATCTCAGCGAGTCAAAACCTTAAGTCCCGATTAGGATGAAAATTCACCTCGAAGGCGGTTCTAAGCACACACCATACAAAACTTACCTCGCCTCGGCATGTACCTGCACGTTAGCTCAACATATATTCCATCATCAGTGCAGCAAGCGTAATTAACAATTGGAACACATCATTTTCATCCTGCAAACAATCATATGGGTCTCGATTATAAGGCCAAACCATTATGACATGTTTCATACCATGCCACACAATTTTGTCCCATAATCAAGCGCCGCTATCAAAACCATTCAGGCGTGTTCCAGTTATTATGACCCATCAGCCACGATCAACTCGAAAGCCGGTGGTCATTTGGCATAACCGGGCATCGTCCCGCTCTACCGAGCACAGCAACATCTAGAACCCCCGCCTAGACGGCATTCCACAAAGGAGCATCGGTCCAACCTCCACCGTGACCAGCTTCCGAACCCCACCGGGCATTCGATAAAAATTGGTCATCGTCCCCAAACTCCCGTTCGATGACGGGTTCCACTTAGTGACCATGCAAGCATGCATCAATCAAATCCATTTCTTATCTTCCGTCAATTAGCCCAAAATACCAAAATTCTTTTTTAAACAATAACCTTGCAACCTTTTTTTTTTCAAAACCTTCTGAAATAAATTTGTACGGGGTCACGTATTTGAAATTAATCCGTCAAACTTTGCACACTTCTACCATAAAACCTCCTTGTTTTATTGAGCAAATAAAATTTGGTGTCCAAACCCGACACCTTATTTATTTTTTATTTTCTATTTTCTTTCCCAACCACCCTTTTTAAACTAAACTTGGGTAATCCCTCTCTCTCTTTTTTTTGTTCAAAGCTTTTGGAAAGAAATTCATAGGTGCTCACATACTCAAAATTAATCCGTCAAACTTTGTAAGTACCTAGTTTAAAACCTCATTGTTTTGATGAGCAAATAAGCATTGGTGTCCAACCCAACACCTCATTGTTTTTCTAATAAATTGCCCACAAGGCCATATTTTACAATAAAAATAAACAATCACCATAGAACAACCATTCACATAATATCACGCATAAATACTAGGCATGCCAAAGTCAACCACATCACCAAATAAACATTATCCAGCAAGCAAGACACCAAGAACAACCACAAAACCACAACCGGCCCTAACTGGCAGAAACTAGGTCTGCTCGCATGTCTACAGAATTAATTCCAGAAACTAACCAAACGAGTTTAGAAAATTCTTAAATTTGAATATGCTATAAACAACACTTAAACGAACATTTTTGTGAAGACACCTTGACCCAGGTCTTTCTAGATTAAGAGAAGTAAATCGCTCAAACCGTTATAAAAAACTTGTGTCCGTTTCTAGAAATTATGTTTTCCAAAACCAGTTTGGTTCGAGATTCAAAATTTGTTCCTTTGATCTGAAATTTGACTATGTTAAACCAAAAAAATGTTATGAACAACTTTTACTAAGAAACTCTTTTGAAAATCAGACATTAAGAGTTGAAAAAAAAATCCTTTGAACACCAAAAGGTCACAAGTTCCAATACCAACCAGAGATTCTATTTTGCAAATGACAAGGTTGAAATCTTATTCTTTTAAATCTCTAAAATATTGAGTAAAATATATGTCCTAGTTGAAGATGTCTAGAAAAAGGAATGTGGGCTATTCTGCATAGAGGAGGGGACTTCACTCGTGAGAATAGAGAGGGAGAGAGGTAGAGAGAAAGGGAAAACAAAGTCAAGACCACAGCCACTAAAAAGCCTTGAAAAAATATCTCACACTCGAGTGCTAGCCTCAAAAGTCTTCAGCCATTTTTGTCAAGGGGCCAACCACCTAGAAAATAGTCATAATTTCCACAAACAAAACCAAATTGATAGTAGAAAATCCCCTTTTTTATCAGCCATCCAAATTTCCTTATTTCTTTTTGCCTAAAACCGATTTTTTTCGCAAAATTCCAGCCTTGACAGAATTTCTCTGAAAGATGAGACAATGACCTATAAATAAATCGTGACACGCTCGAATGTCCGATTCCTGAAACCGAATTAAATTTTGTGGTTAAAATCGAGCGAACGCAATTTTAGTACGACCTAATATATCAGGTAGCTTTTAGAGATTTTAGCGCGTTTGACCCGTGGTCAATAATTTTCGATCCACATTTGTGCATCTCCGACTCATAGGCAACTCTTGGTTTTTGTAAAAAATCACAAGGTTTCAATTACATGTACCAAGTATAAAATCGACAGAAAATCGGGTTAGTGCCGACGTGAATTTCACAGTCATGCGAAATCACCCACAATTCAATTACATGTTTCAGTCAAATCGACTTATATTCGATCGCAATTCGACTATAACGGTATCGTATTGACCCTTGCCGATTTTAGCATTTATATCCATTAACGACCTCACTTAATATATTAGTTAACTCGCGAGTGATCAATTCCGAGTAAATTAACCATAAGCACATCGACGAAATGCCCATTTCATATTATCGAGATGAGGTCGAATTTTAGGATGTCACATTATACAAGTAATCTATTTGAGAAGCATCCAAACTGTTAAAAGATGAGGATGGATCCATAGATATAGGGGCAATAGAAGTAGTTGGTTTTGTGATGTTGGACAAGATGAGAATCATTCTCTAGTCTACTAACATATCATCAAAATATAATAAATTTTTAATGTGCTACATTTATAGTCCGAATGGGATAATTTGTGATCCTATTCGGTGTTTTTGGACATCCTCTGGACCAGATAAATTTGGATATGTTACAAACAAAATTTGGGAAAAGAAATCTAGGAAAGGGAGTAGAATAGATTTGAATTGGATAAGAAATGTAAAACAAACGACAAAAGGAAGGAAAACAAGAAGTTGCTGCTTGCGGCTTATGAAGATCCGGGCTGCCATGAACGCCAGTGGTGGTGCGGCGTGTAACCACCACAAGATAGAGACCCTCTCCATCGAGCAAGTTGCGCAGATGGAAAAGCTCGTCGTAATAGCTTGACGAAGATCTTTGCACAGGGAAAACGAAGACTTCTGCACAACTCGGCAGAGACCTCTTCGCAGCCGTGCACAGGCCAGGTTAGTGCTTGCCTGAAATTCTGTCGCTCTGTCGCGATCTCAAATCAACGGATCTGAGGTGCACTCCCCAAGTAACGGTCGTAATTAATTACTAAATTTATTTAACTTACACAATCATATATAATTAAATTTATGAGAACTTTCTTATTAAATAGGGTGAAGAAAGATTATCTTAGTTAATTTCCCAAATTCACATGATATGAAAAAATTATCATTTATGTAATTAGATTTAGTTATACAGAATTAACGTTAGAAAAAAAAAGCATGAAAATCATCAAAGATTGAACGAAGGAAGATTTGTTTGCATATTGAATCTTGTAAGGAGCTAGCCAACTCAAACTTTTGAGTGGGACTTTTGTATAACAAATCTTATTAGCTTTGCAACAAAAGGTATTGATCTTGCAATAACTACACAATATGGAGAGAGAATTACGTTTATGGCTATGGGAAGATACATAATATGTTGAATTTAGATATTCTCCTAGCTATTTTGAGGTTGATATCCTTATAGTTTGATCAATTCTATAGTATGGTAGCAGAATTTAGGGACATTTGACCATCTAGCTTTATTCTATACGTCTAATTTGGAACAAATAAGCAGCTGTGAGGGCTTTTGCAATCACTGACTTATGCTTTGAAGGGAAAAAAGAAGGGCTTGATAGATTTTGGACTACTGTGAGAATAATATTTTATTGTAAGCCACAAATTCTTAAAGGAGTGAGCTCCACAACAATTTATAAGTATTTGTTACTTGTTATTTTTTATTTTTGCAGTTTAGAATAGACTATTATTCTAACAGTTTTATTAAAAACTGTCACGCAATCATTTATTAAAAAAGAATTATCATTTTGGTAAGAAAATGAGGAAGTGTTGTTGCAAGACCCTTGACTCTTATTTTACCTTCAACAAAATAAAGTCAATAATTTGTAAGATTAACCACTTTTAATGTGAAATTATTTATTAAGATGTTTGAGAATTTTATGTACAAACATAATCTCTTATAACTTGCTGACAAAATAAACAATTTACCTACCTCAAGGTTCGTCATACTAATTGTATGATATATGGTCAAATGTTATTAAGTAAATAAAACCGTAAAGGTTTCTGTAGACAAAGATTTTGAAGTTGAATTACACAATATCGCAACTCATGTGGATCCATGGTGAGCTTGGCTAGGCACCTCCATAAATTAAAAAATTTATAGGAAAGTAACCTTCCATTCTATAAAACACATTATGCTACTCTTCTATGTGGATGATATGATTATTACTAGCAATGATTAGACTGACATTTTATCTTAGTAAATAGTATGAAATGAAAGATTTTGGGTGGCTAAGCTATTTTCTAGGCTTGGAGGTTGCGTTTGATGCTTCTGGCTAATATCTCTCACAAGCAAAATATGTCACTAGTCTTATTTCTCAAGCTCAGCTCATTGATAATAAGACTGCTTCTATTCCCATTGAGTTGATTGCAAAATTTAATGACAAGGATGGAACTCTTCTTCCAAATCCTACACTTTATAGGCAATTGGTTGGTAGTCATACCTATCTCACTACTAACCCTCTTGATAATGCTTGTGCTCTTAATATTGTTAGTCAGTATGTGACCACGCCTTGTACAACTCATTCTTTGACAATGTTAATTTTTTTTTCCTAACATGTGCTCTCTCTGTCTCTCTCTGTCTCTCAAAAACGAGACCAGCTCTCTCTCATTTGAAAAGCACGACTGGTGCGGTGGTCATGGCCACGGACCTTAAGCAACTATGGTCGCCATCACCTCGCAAGCCTCAGATGACAACGGCCACCCTGCTGGCGTCCTCTCTCTCTCTCTGATTTGAAAATCAAGATCGGAGTGGTGGTCATGGCTGTGGAGCTAAAGCAATGGTGGTTATCATCACCTCGCAAGTGTCGGACGACGGCCACCTTGCTGGGTCCACTTCTAATCTCTGTGGACAACAACACTATAATCCACTTCTTGACTGGTTTGCTTACACTGCTTTCCGGACTAGATGTTCGATTCAGCTCTCTGGACTTCTTTTTGGTATTCTAGCTGGACAAAGCTCATTTTAAGTCTGAACCAGCTTGAATTATAACTGAAAGGTCATTCAGTATTTTCAAAGATAGGTCAAGAAATGGATCTATGTCCCATTTTGGTAGATCTAGCTATAATTCATTTAGCGGATTTCACTTCAAGCTCGCTCTCTGATCTCCATTTCTATTCCAATCTCACCAAATCATGCTTAGAATTTTACGAAGTAGACTCCAACGAATTTGCCCCCTTTATTAATCTTAAAAATGGTCATTTAATCCTTCTAAACCGCTTGCCCTCCTCTTCGAATCGGCCAAGATTTCTCCTCTTTGTAATATTCTCTTTCACTTGCACTTACGGCGATCTGTTTGTTTGGCTTTTAAGAGCTCAAGTTCCAGTTGCTCCATCATTTTTATCTTTTACCTTTTTTTCAAGCTTTTACCTTATAAACCCCCATGATCCGATTCCTTATCCCACCATTTTTATCCTATTCTCTCTTTATTTCCTATCTTGAAGTCCAAATTAATCCTAGAATTCAAATTTGAACAAACGAATTGAGATTGTGCCAACATTATCCGCTTTGCCCCTACGACCTACTTAATGCAAATGAATTAGTCCCAAATGCTATTAGTACATACATGCAATGTGATGCAACGCCAAATGTAAGCAATGCGACTTTGATATTTTTGTTTAGGGGTCATGTCGATTCCTAATTTTATGGAATAACAATATTTTAGTTGTTAACAATCCCTGAACTTTTGATACATATTTAATATAATTCTCAAATTATGTGAAAATGTTCAATGTTATTCTTCTATTTTTTTTTAAATCAACATAATTTATTGATTTGGCTTCCAATCTGGTACATCTAAATGATGGACAAAAAAAATTGCTGAACATAGATTCCCACGTAAGATATTTAACTCAAACTAAAATATAATAATTCATGTAATTTGTTTAATTTGATCAATTTGGAAAAGTAATTATCCATGTTATTGATGACTTAGATAATTTTTTATCTTCATTTGAGTTGACTATCTCACGAAAATAATCCATGTGTCAGGTTATTCTTCTATACACAATTCAAATTACTGGATTGGAAGCCCAATCAACAATTTACATTAATTTGAATTAATGAAAGGATAGTGTTGGATATTTTCATATGGTCTATAGACTAGATTAAATATTTACAAACAAAATTTAGAGATTGTATTGAATAAATTAAAAGTTCAGGGACAACATTGTACATTAGGCAAAATATCATAGACCACACAACAAGTTAAAAATTCAAGAACGACGTTGCACATTGGGCCGAAGTTCAAAAACCATTTGTGCAGCTATCCCATGAAAAGTTGGCAACCCAAAACTAGTAATTAACTTAATTTGATAAAAGCTACTAAGTCGTTCTAACTTAGGTTGGTAATTTATATAGGAATTATTAAATTCAAGTGTTAATAAATTATGTAAATAAAAGTTGGTAAACTGTCTAATATTTGGTCATTTTGCAAGCTAACAAACAAAAAAGTTTATTTATTAAATCTAGTGGTAAATCGCCAAAAAAATTACCTAGAAAAATGGTGACGTCTTTTTTAAAATCAATAACTTCTTTACACTTATCAACATTTGTTGAAATTTATCAGTATTTAAAAAGAATCCATACCTTTTAACACAGAATAATAGAGTTCCAAGTAGCCATAGCCACGTGGAGTCGAAGGCAAACTAGACGAATATAATCCTAGCCACAACAAAATAGTTCAGAATTAACAGGCAATAATTAAAAGAGTTTCACTTCATAAATTGCTCTTTCAATATCTCTCCATGCACTGGCACGTAAAAGAGAGCATTTCGCATGATAAGAAAAAGATCCATCTTGATGTCGACTTTTCCTTTCATTTCTTTGAGGATAAGATGGGTCAAGAATTTGGGACCACGTCCGAAAAGAAACTACACAAGAATTGTTCTGGTATATACTGCTTCATCTCCCCGGCATATCCGAAAATTTGTGCGAACAATGGTTTTATAAAAGAGGAGGTTTGATCAATCCGAGGGCTCGAGCTAAGCCAGTCAAAGCAAGAGAGACAGAGTGGGGTTTTGACATAACAGTGCAATTCTCCTTTGGCAGAATAGAGGCATTGTATGCAAAGGTCTTGAATAGCTTCTGTTCCGCCAAAGGAGAATTGCCCTGTGATTCAGACTCCACCAACAACAAGTTGATTGCTTAAAGAAAGATTATCAGCGCAAGTTAGGGTTTCTTCTTTTCCCTTTTCCCTAGCACTGACAAAAGTATTATGCCATCTAGAAACCATCTCAATCTATTTGCTTCCTTTTTTTATTTTCAACAAGAAAAGTGAGTTCCAAATAGATATGTCCATTTCTCTCCATACATAACATACTTCGTAATGCATTTTTATGAGTAAAGTACATCATATCTCATCCTTTTGGCAACAAAAACATGTCTCTTACCTTGGGCAAATTCTTACCTAGACTTGGGTCCACATGGACCCGATTAATGTCTTTTACAGGATAAATTCTTACCTAAACCTGGATTCACTTGGACTAGGTCCAACATTGCCATTATTCGTACAGTTTGAGGTCTGTGATTTGGTTCCACAGAAGTCCTTTCATATAGAAATACTCTTATTTGGCATTTATAGTAAGCCCCTTGATGAATGAAAATTACTCTAATGATAACTCTTTCCTGCAAAGTTTTGCAATACAAAGTTTGAACAAATAGTCCTGCTTAGTCTTGCTCAATTCCAAAACAAATTATTATCTCCTTCCAAAGATGTGAAGCCAAAGATTATCTTTTTAACGAGTAATGATTTCTGAATGTACACATAAACTTTGTTCGAAGAAATATGATTGCTTTGACATGCTAGCCCGAAAGAGCTTTTATAGCTCGGAGCATTTTACCTCTTTTTGTCAGGAAGGAGCATCCCTTCCTCTTCACCAAGAACTGCTGCCATAGCCCTGATCGTTTTCTTCAACCGGAAATGCTTTTGTAGCCTGTAGCGTTTCACCTCCTTTTAGCAGGCAGGAAGTGCTCCTCATAGACCTGAGTATCCCATCCTCTCCAGCAAGAAGTGCTGCAATAGCCATCAGCGTATCTTTGTCTGGAACTGCTTTTGTAGCCTGGAGCTTTTCGCCTCTTTGCCAGGAAGTGCTGCTTGTAGCCCTGAGCATTCCAAGCTCTCTGCCAGGAAGTGCTGTTATAGCCTCGAGCACCCTTTTTTTTATTATGATGTTTCCTGCACAAAAGTGTTTTTTATATCCCAGAGTACTTCGCTTCTTTTTGCCAGGAAGTGTTGTCCGTAGCCCTCAGCGTCCCATCCTTTCCACCAGGAAGTTCATAGTCTTGTATTCTCATTCCTCGCACTAAAATTTTAGGATAGGATGCCGATTAAATATCTATTTGAGCGAAATCACGAATATTATGAACCAAACATCGCCCACATCTCTCTCTCTCTCTCTCTCTCTCTCTCTCTCTCTGAAATGGAAAGTAAGCATGCCATATTTAAGCTACCTCCAGCTAAGGTAATTGATCATTGCTGCATCTGAACAAGGAATGAGATAGGTGGGTGAGGTAAAAGGAAACTCACAAAGAGGGAGAAGAGAGAAAGAATCAAGGATTGATTCCAAATAAGGACCGAAGTGAATCTATTTTCTCAAATAAGGACCTAAAGTGAATATTGTATCAAATAAGGACTCGAAGTGGACTCATTGTTTCAAATAAGGACCCGAAGTGATCAAGTTAATCTCTATTGAGGACCTTAGTTCGTCGGCGGACATTTTTTGGCAATTAAAATAGGGGCAATTTTGTTAGAAATTTGTTATTGGAAAAAAAGGGAAAATTCTAAATTAATTAAGTTTAGATTATTCATTTAGATATTTACGTTTTCTTCTTTCTTCTCCCCTGCTGCTCCTTAACCAAATCACTGCCCGGTCATCATCGTAACTCGATTCTTGTCGCTCCTCGCCTTGCTCGACCGGTGGAGAATTTGGGTCTCCACAAACAAAGAAAGAAGCATCTAGTTTTCTTCTTGTTTTTGAATTCGTGCCTCAATTAATGGAGAATTTGGGTCTTCAACTTTGCGGAGGATAGGTACAAGGAATGGGAGAACTTTGGTCTTTGACTTCGGGGAGACCATAGAAAACTAGGGTTTTTTTGTTTCTGTTTTAGGATTTGTTAATTTTCCCTTCTTTTTTTTTTTGACAAAACTGCCAAACTCTAATCATTGGAAATGTCAAATGCTTGATAGCCAGCAAATATTTGGCTGACCTGCAAGCTTAGGTTCTTATTTGGAATTGATTCAACCATTTCGGATCCTTATTTGAGACAATTAGTCCACTTTAGGTCTTTATCTGACACAAAGTTCATTTTGAATCCTTATTTGAGAAATTCGGTTAACTTTGGATCCTTATTTGGAATTTTCCCAAGAATCAATGAAAAATAAGGGAATCTCAGCCAAATAACAAAGGGAAATGAAAGAGAGAAAAAGAAGAAGGGGAAAGATTGAGGAGATCGTGAGATTCTGAAAACAAAGGGAAGTCTGGAATTTCTTTTTATAAAAGAGCATCGACGATCATTCGATGAAAACGGAGATTCTCGTGCACATTAGAGTGAGATGGCAAAAAAAAAAATCCAGAGAAAAGACATAGAATTATTGAAAGAAACCTTGTGGGAATGCAGGTAAAATTAATTGTTCAAAAAAAAAAAAAAAGCCCTTTAGGCCCTCGCTATCATCATCACACCATCCTTGCAAAATGGTCATCAATGGTGGGGCGATGGGTTGACAACGAGCAACAGTCCGGTGACTCTTGCCCAAATCTAGCCAAGGGGTCGGTGAGGGTTTCAATGATTGTTGAAGCCCTAACAACCCCCACTAGCCCATTCTGGCGATGGTGGAGCAATTGTGAGAGGGTCCACAGGCCTTGGCCTGGTTTTTTTCTTCATTTTCTTTTTTTTAGATTTAACCTTTTTTTAACCTAATTTAAGTAAGAATTGGGGAAAAAAAGATTTAGACCATAACAGTGTTGATTTAACCTTATGTTTCATGTTTTTGTATGTTGACACCACGAAGAGAGAAGATAACAAGAAAAAAATACGTCAGCATTATTTTTTTTGTTAGCCAAGTTAAAAGGAGTTATCAAAAGGACTTGATAATATCAACTTAATAAATTTTAGGACTTAATTGCATTTATGAAAATTTTAAGGCATGCACTTTATGACAAATTTTAGGACTTTTGGTCTTATCTAGAAAATTATTTTAGTCACTTAAATTAACATCAATAACTTTTTATAAAAAGTTTGGAATTTTAAGGCATGGTTAAGAAAAATAAATAATGGTCAGTAATAGATAAGAAAAATAATAATTAAAATAATAATTAAAATAATAAAATGCCGTAGGTAACTTAAATAACAATTGATAAGTCAAAGCTAATTAGTAACTTATTTGGATAGTAGTTGGTAACTGTAGTTAAAGTTAGTAATTCCGAGTGATGTGAAATTTAAGATGTCGGTAATATTGACAAATAAAAGTTTGTCAGCATCAAGCATAGTTGACAAATTAAAAAAGGATAGTGTCAGTATAAGTCCCTGCAATATTATAAAAAATTAAAATCTTTTTTATGCTTTTCAAAAAGGGGCGGATCATATGGAGGTAGGTTTAACCGTGTTGATTTTTCTTCAAAGATGGAATGACCGCAACCTCCCCCCCCAAAACCTTCCAATCCTTTTCTCTCTTTCTCTCTCAAAAAAATATTATGTAGGCCAATCTTGCCATGTAGGCGATAGCACGCTCCATTCAGTGCTCGACACATGTCCAGATGGGCCCACTTGTTAGTCTTTTTATCTCTCTTTACTACACCTTGCGTTTATCTTCTTCTTCATCGAACTTTTTGGACTGTTGACAAGGTGTATTGGAAGCAAATTGAAACAATCAGCATAGGACACATCTAACCCACATCTTGTTGAGCGTCTCAATGGACGAACTTAACATAGGGATGCTTATAACAAAACAAAAAGAGACTAAAGATGGATATTCTTTTAAATGTACTAGCATTATTTTAAAACAAACAAAAAAAAGGTAATCTGGACAATTTTGAATTTCAAACAATAGTATGGGCAGGGTTGGAAATCCATGTCATCTAAAAAAAAGTCTATAGCATCAACTCAAGGACAATAACACATCAATTTAATCATGTCAATTCCAGTTTATATGGGTTAAGCAAATCAATCGACCTAAGACACAATTTTTCATTACACTAACTCTTTATGCAAACGCAAACCCGTTCAATTGTGTGCAATGTCATGTCATACAAACTAGTCTTGTTGAGAATTGTTGACCATATTATAGGACTTCTGACAATTAGTCACGTTGAGAATGGTGGACCCTAAGCATAGGGACTTTTGGCAATATTATCTCATTAAAAAAATAATTATAGTGGGAGAAATTCAATTGACAGTTAGTAGCCCAATACCATTTGGTAATTTAATAGCAGAAAAAATTAGCAAATTACGTTGATTTAGGTTAGTAATCTAAAAAAAAAAAGAAAAAAGAGTAAATTTAATGGGTCATTGGCCAAGGAAAATTAAAAGTTGTTACCCAATAAAATAAATGATGAATTAACAAGATATAAATATTAGGAAGCGAAATGAAAGTTGATAATCCAAAATTAATAGGTTACTTAATCCGACAAAGTTCATAAGTCCCTTGGTTGATAATTTCATATAAGACTTAGTAAATTTGAAAGTTGGTGTCATTTGCAAACTATCAAACAGGCATGGCAATTTCTAAAAAGTATTGGTAAGCTACCAATAAGTTTACTGAAAAACAAGTGATTTATTAAATATTTGACTATTTTTTTCTTTTTTTTACACTTATCAAAATTTATCGGTATGGGAAAAAAAGAAAACCATACTTTTTAGCACGGTATCTTAGAATTCTGCATAACTATAGCCAGATGGAGTCAAAAACAAATTAGAAGAAAATAATCCTAGCCACAATATAATAGGACTAAGATTAAAAAGCAATAACTAGAAAAGTCTGCAATTTGTCTCAATATCTCTCCAAGGAATGGCACCTAAAAAGATAGCATTTCTCATGAAGAGAAGAAAATATCCATCTTGATGGCGATTTGTCCTTTCACTTCTTCGAAGAATAGATGGGTCAAGAATTTGGGACCATGTCTGAAAAAAAACTTACGCAAGAATTATTCCGGCATATACTATTCCGCCTCCCTGGCATATCCGATAGTATGTGCGGACAATGGTGTTATAAAAGAGGAGGTTGAATCAACGCAAGGACTCAAGCTAAGTTAGTCGAAGAATAGAGAGAGAGAGAGAGAGAGTATGTGGTTGTGAAATTACAGTGCGGTTCTCCTTTGGCAAAAGAGAGACATTGCATGCAAAGGTCTTGAAATAGCTTCTCTTCCGCCAAAGGAGAATTGCCCTGTAATTCCCACTCCACTGTCAACGAGTTGATGGCTTAAAGAGAGATATAGAGTGGGTGCAAGTGACGGTTTCTTTGTTGCTTCTTTACCTAGCACTGACAATTTTTTATGCCATGTAGAAACATGTTAATCTGTATGCTTCCACTATATTTTCCTGGAAACAAGAAAATTTAGTTTGAAATAGATAAGTACATTTCTCTCCTTACGTACCATGATTCATAATGCATCTCCATTGCCATTACCATGTACATCTCTCTTCTTGCCGTTGAAACAAGAAAAGTGTTTTAAAGGATTAATTCTTACCTAGATCCATGTCCATGGACCAGACTCATCATTGCCATTATTCATGGGCGCCACACGTGTATTCCATGTTATCAACCGTCGTAACTGCTCTGGTACGTTGGACCCGATTCAATGTAAGAGTCTCTTCTTTTTAAATTGATTAATCTTGCTTCTTCATTGGCAGGTTTGCGTCGTGCCTTTGCAAGCTGTTTTTACAGGTGAAGCTTGGCTCCGACAGGACTAATAATCCTCAAGAGGTTGGTTAAATGGCAAATCAACTGGTTTGAATGTGGTAGATTTCATGATCGGATTACGATGTACATCTCTCACTAATATAATCTTGGGGAACACAGTTACTATCCATGAACCTAATAGATTTTTTTTCTTTTTTTTTTAGCTCCTTGTTTAAATATGATCAAAGCTATTTGGAAAAATTCCAAATAAGGACCCGAAATGAATCTATTTTCTCAAATAAGGACCTAAAGTGAACATTGTGTCAAATAATGACCCGAAGTAGACTCATTGTTTCAAATAAGGACCAGAAATAATCAAGTTAATCTCTATTGAGGATCTTAGTTCGTCAGCAGACATTTTTTGGCAATTAAAATAGGGGCAATTTTGTTAGAAATTTGTGATTGGAAAAAAAAGGAAAATTCTAAATTAATTAAGTTTAGGTTATTCATCTAGATATTTACGTTTTCTTCTTTCTTCTCCCCCGCTGCTCCTCAACCAAATCGTTGCCCGGTCATCATCGTGACTCAATTCTTGTCGCTTCTCGCCTTGCTCAACCAGTGGAGAATTTGGGTCTCCACAAACAATGAAAAAGCATCTAGTTTTCTTCTTGTTTTTGAATTCGTGCCTCAATCGAGTGGAGAATTTGGGTTTTCGACTTTGCGGAGGATGGGTACAAGGAGTGGGAGAACTTTGGTCTTTAACTTCGGGGAGACCATAAAAAAACCTAGGGTTTTTTTGTTTCTGTTTTAGGATTTGTTAATTTTCCCTATATATATATTGGACAAAATTGCCCAAACTCTGATTGTCGGAAATGTCACATGCTTGATAGCCGGCGAATATTTGGCTGACCAGCAAGCTCAGGTTCTTATTTGGAATTGATTTAACCACTTCGGGTCCTTATTTGATACAATTGGTCAACTTTAGGTCTTTATTTGACACAAAATTCATTTCGGATCCTTATTTGAGAAATTCGGTCAACTTCGATCCTTATTTGGAATTTTCCCAAGCTAATTAGCATAAATGTTCTAAATCTGGCCATGGTCTGTTTGCCATTATCCAATTTATTCGAATTGTTGTTGATTGGGTATTGTGTGTAAAAGTGATTGCTGTTTCCTTACAAAGATGAAAACCAACTTCAAATTCAATTCTAGTAGCATGGAGAGCTTTTTCTTGAGTTATTGAATTATATTATTAATTTCTTACTATGTTTTTGTCTTATACTAGCTTAATTGATATTAAATTAGCTACATCTCACGACACGGAAGCAAGTTAAGAGTAGTTAAAGACTGATTCTGAAGGTAAATTTCATAAAAAAAGTTTAGGAGGACCCACCCCCATTTTTGGTAGACACTCAATTTTCTAGTGAATTCACTCTCTCCCTCCCTCCCTCCCGAAAATTAGAACCTTTCTCTGGAGTCTCTGTCAGAATGCTATACCCACCAGAGAAAATCTCTACAAAAGAACAATTACAACCGACCCGTTATGCCCACTGTGTTCCTCGAGAACCGAAACCACAGAGCATCTGTTTCTATTATGCAAATGGACTAAAAAAATATGGGAGGACCACCGATTACAGGGCGCAAATATCACACGACAAATAAAGCGCTTTGATCAGTGGTTGATGGAGGTATTTGACTCACGAAGGGACGTACCTGCACGGGAGTTCATCGGCTTGGTTCTATGGCAGATCTGGAAGGCCCGGAACGATTGGATTTTCAGAGCACAGCCCCCAAAACCAGCGGATCTACTGGAGCTAGCACAAAACCAAAGCATCACTTTCAGCAGATGGACGATGAAACCGAAAGCAGAAACCCTAAATCGAAACTTACCGGTTCGCTGGAAGCCACCGAACAGATGGGAGATCAAGATGAACGTTGATGCGTCATGGGTTCCAGGTGCGTTTACTTGTTCTATCGCCGGAATTGTACGCGATGCAGCAGGGCAAGTCGTTGAGGGCTTCGCCGCCGAATCTAGGGCTTCTTCGGCACCACAAGCGGAGGCCGAGTCTGTCTTGCACGGGATTTTTACTTAAAAGAGATGCAGATGCGGCACGTGGAGAGAACTGAAAGTAAAGTAGTTCAATGGAAGTGCGAAAGTGACAGCTCCCTGATCGTGGACAGCGTGATGGGCCGGGCTGAGCCCCCATGGAACTTAAAAGAAATAGTCAAACGGTGCAGAGAAGAACTATCCATATGCAAAAACATTACGGTGGAATATTGTCCTCGCGACGCAAATAGAGTAGCCGATTGGTTGGCACGGAATCACAGAGTCAAGAAGCTTCCTCTAAATTGGTTGGAAAACCCCCCTTTACCTCTACGGAAATCTTATGTTCCGAATATTATCCATCGTTGTCTTGTAAGACTCCTTAATCGAATGCATATTATATTTTCGATCAAAAAAAAAAAAAACCAAGAAAACTAACTTTATTTATCGCCTCTCTCATTACTTTCACGATATAAATGCCTCATCACTCCCAGCAAGACACTATTTTCTCTAGTATCCTCTTATCAGTTGGCCTATAGAAGGTTATCAATTTAAATTTATGGTTTCATCTTTCGAATCACAAAAACTCCATAATAAGATTTTATTTTCATGATGGCATATGAATAAACAATTGATTGCCTATTATTTTTTTAAATAGTTTGAGCGAAACTATATCTTAGAAAAGAAAATTAAATTTCAATTTCAATCTAGTTATCTAATTGACCTTGACCTTGTGAACGTTGTCTAGATAAATTAGTAGGTTTCTATCAAGAAAGATGACTTACTTTGTGTTTTACTTTAAGCTTTTAGACGTTCTATCTGAATTGCAAAGGGAGTTGAAATTCTAATTACACATTCTTTATTGTCAAACTCACGTCACGTTATTTTAGAGGAAATTTTTAAGGTTTTGATCCACTTGCTATGAGATTGAATCTTCAATTAATATAATTATATTATTTATAATGTTAGAAGTAGAACAGCAAAAAGTTCTCTTTATTTTTTTTCTTTTTGTGCTTTTTTTTTTTGTTGATATTCAAATATGATATAAAGACAGACATTTTAACATCTCCCCACGCTTCTAACAAATTAACCATTTCCATATTATGATGAATTTTTTTTCCATTTTGGAGAAAAAAATACCAGTCTACTTCTTCCTGTACGGGGAAAAAAAACGAAAGAAGGCAATATTATAAAATAGTTTGAGATACGAAAACGGTTACTCATAAATTAGGAATGACAGGAAAAAGTCTATCAATAAATGTATGACCAAGTCTGCTGTTACAAGGGTATATTAGCCCGTCACCTCAAAAAAGGTGCATTTTAGTCAAAAGGAGTGTGAAAATAGCACCGCCAAAGTTTATGGGTTTGCTTAATATGTTTTGAAATTTGGGCTACTTTTTTTTTTTTTGGTAAGGGAAATTTGGGCTACTTTTGATAACAAGAAGGTGCAATTTTTTTTTTTTTTTTAATACATGCTGGACTTTGTACAACGGGAAGTTTCGTGAAGGAAAAAAGGATTTGTCTTCAAGCGAATGCAACTGGAATCTAATCTTCCATGCATAGCAATGCCATTAGTACCATTTCTAGATCTCCCAACTTAGTGACCAACAAAGTGCCATGTATATAATTAGTCGAGGTGAGCTGCATGCTTTTGATTTTCAAAGGATCCGAATAAGGCAACTGTTCTAAGTCATATACTTGCTTTGATTTTCCCTCTTTGCGCTCGGATTGACTGAAGGAAGGAAATGGAAGCTGGAGAAGAACAAATTTCCACTCAATGTCGATCAGCCGAAAATATGAGATGATGATGGCCGAAGAGGACCATGCAGTGAGGCATCTCCAACGCCTGCTTAGAGTTCAGGTAGTTGTCCTGGATTTGGACGCTTCTTACCTCTTCCGAGTCAGGGTCAAGCTGAAGCATTTAGGCCAACGAATCCTAGTCAAGGTCCTAGAGTTGGACCCTCCATACATCCTCCGAATCAGGTTGAAGCATTTAGGCCAACGAGTCCTAGTCATGGCCCTGGAGTTGGACACTCCATACATTGTCCAAGTCAAGTTAGAGCATTTAGGCCAAAGAGTCTTTGGACTACTACCTTATATGGAGAGTGCAAGAAATTTTCAAGTTCTTTCTTTTCACCGTCTTCTTTCTGGACTGTTTTATGTAGTTATGGAGCCTGACATTCCATCTACAAGCTCGTCTGATGAACTATCTTATTTTCATCTAAAATAATCGCACACTTTACACGCTAAAATATTAAAGGTATATTCTTGGAATTGGATTAGGTCACCCCGAATGGCTTCTCTCTCTTCCCTTTTAGAGAGAGAAAATCCTTTCGAAGCTGGGACAATGAAATCTTCACTAATCATTTACCACTTTTTATCTGCTTTTCTTACCAATGCCTTTTCATCGCTCTCTTCGGCAGCATCCAATGATTTAGAATGCTTGTCGTCGGTCAATCAGGTCCTTCACAAGCCCTTTCCCAGTCCCCGCGCAAGAGTCACTGCATCGAATCGTCTGCAAACTAATGGACTTACCAAAGACCATATGAAAATAATAACCTTTATTTGTGTGACACATCAAATCCTTTCCAATTAATTTACCGATTGATTAGTAATTATTGACTTTCATTTGAATTACTTACAAATATTTAATTTTTTAAATTTATTGACCTTTTTTCTTTTGTTGTTTACTAACTTTTAGTTGCTTTACTTACCAACCACTAAATTCACAATCCTTTTTAAAAAAAATTAGAAACCTTAATTAGAGTAATTGTCAACTTTTTTTATTAAATTAGTAATTAGTTTGTGTTGCCAACTTTGATTTGAGTTAGTTATTCATGTTAATTTGATTATCAAGTTTTTCTATCTCTAATAATGAAAAAATGAAAAAACTTCTTTTGTCTTTTACCAACATTTGTGTACATTGCTTACCGACAGTTTATATTTAACAATAATTATATGAAATTTCCAGCATTTCTTTGAACGAATTACATGCTTTTCTCCGATTAAGCTACTAATTATCGTTGTGTTACTCACTCTCAATTGAGTTACTTACCAAAGTTTATCATTTTAATTTGCAAATTATTCTTATCTTTTATCAACTTTTTTTGTATATCTTATCCACAACTACAGTTTGTCAACTACAATATGAAATTGTTGATCATTATTTGAGTGGTGTAGAACTTTTTCTTTTGATTGTTACCAACTATTTTAAGTTATCAGCTCTCATTTGAGTTTTCTACCAATTTTTATTTTATTTTTAAAAAGTACTAACATTTTGTCATTTACTAATTCTTTTTGTTTCTTATACAGGTCATACATATATTGATTCTATATACGATTTAGTTAATTTTCTCCCATTAGATTACCAATTTTTTGTCATCAACTCTAAAGTTAATATAACTTCGGGATAAACTTGAAAACTTTTCATAATATACATATTTATTTGAAAGCAAATTCTTCAATGGTCAAGCGGGAATATGCTGTAGTAACACTGAGCTAATGCAAGTTCGGAGTTTGAGTGGATGGATGCAAGACAGATCGAGATAGTAAATATAAGATATCAGCAATCGACGTAGCAGTTGCTAATTACTGCCTATTTCCTTACTTAGACAGAACCATGTGAAATATGCGAAGTCTCTTAAATTGTGACCATTGAATTTAGATAAGAGTAGCTAACTTTAAAAAGAAGGCAAGCTACTATAAAACTTGGAAACTTTATATTTGCATGAATCAGTTGAAATTGTTAGTGTATCGCATCAGCGTTGCTAACCAAAAATTTATTGGTACCTATTAACCGGAAAGCTTGGTAAGTCGTGCAAATAAAAACTAATAAACTTGGTGCACACATATACTTTTGTAAGTTCGTCTAGAAAGTAGGTTAATAATTCATGCACATGGTAACCTAAATCTAAATAAGTTAATTTGACCCCAAAAAAAAAAAGTTGCTAACCCAATAAAATATTATTATATTCAAAAGTAAGTGATTGACTTAAATTAAAATTGGTAATTCACAACTAATCTGTAACTTAATCGGAAAAATTTGATGAGTCATTAAAATAAAGTTAGTAACTATTATCAGAGTTAGTAAATTTAAGACATAGGTAAACAGCATGAATAAGAATTTGTAAAAGATAAGAAAAATTGGTAATTAAAAAATGAAAATTGATAATAAAAAGCTAATTAGTAGTTTATTTGGAGAAAAGTTAGTGACTCTAGTTTTTTTTTTTTTTTTAAAGTGCCTCTGGTTAACTATTGATAATTTTTTTTTTTAATAAAGATAGGATGTTTTAAGGGGTCAATACGAAAAACAAACAAAAATTGTAAATTATAAAAAAAAAAAATTAAAAAGAAATAATGTGATCATAAGTCCTATACTAACATAAATTTGCAATCTTCTTTGTTATGTTTCATTTTTTTGACTAGATCCTATAGGGATGTGCAAAGAAAACGAGAACTGGCCGAATTGCTTGGAACTAAATCAAACTTGTTCAAAACTGGTGAATACTAGTTTAGTTCCTAATCCCAAATGTGAAACTGCCCACCCATCCATTCGGACAGGTATATATATAAATCTAGCTCACTTACACTGAAAGTGAGCCTTTTCCCTTTTATTTTTTATTTCCTACCTCCTATCCACAACATTCTACATTCACATCTCTCTTAACTCTCTGCAACTGGTCCCCCTCCCTCCGTGATGTTCTCTCTCTTTTCTCGCATTTTCCCTCTCTTTCTCGTGTGCCAATTGTTGGATGGAGTGAACTGAGGCATCTTAGCAAACGTCAATCTCGTTCGTCATCTTCCCCTGCGATTTTCCTTCCTATAGTCGGCGAAAGCTTTCTCTCTCGTGTCGTGGTTTCCCCTGCACATCCGAGCTGAGGCATCTTCGGATCCGTGGCCGCAGGATTGAGGAGCAGCGATCGGCATTTCCTCCGAGCTGCGTTTGGAGGGCGGGGTTTTGATCTTGATAGAGTTTCCTGCGATGGTGTTGGTAATGTGGGGAGTTTGATTGGTTGAAGCGTTTTGAGTTCAAGGGGTTTTGAGAGAAGGATGAGTGGAAATGGCGAAGCGGACTATAGCTTCCTATTATGTGTTTTATTAATTGATGAATATAATTTTATAGGGATTGAGGACCAGTTTCATGAATCCATCCAAAAACTAAACCGGCGGCTCAATTCTCTGTTCTAGTTTTTAAAAACCGGTAATTTAGTGAACGGGTGGGAACGGATTGCCTGAACTGTACTCACCACTAAAATTCAATGAAGAGATTTGCCAATGTGGACTTGATGGCATAAATATTTCCTTCTAACATGGACTTTCTCTCCACATCCCCCCCGACATTGCCTTGCAAGCCTTGGATGATTACAACCGCCTTGTCGAGGCCATCGTCTATCTCCAACCTAAATGCTCAATTCAACTCTCTAGACTTCATGTTGGTATTCTACTTCAACAAATCTCAATTTAAGTCTGAACCAATCAGACTTTAAATTGAAAGTTCATTCAGTAATTTCAATGAACGATTGAGCTTCATTCTCTTCCTCTAGTTCTTCATCGCATGACTCTCACCAAACGAGCTTCTCTTACTAGATCACAAGGTCAAATTGTTCAAGAATAGAGAGAGAAGGAGAGATTGTGGAGAAATTTATTCATCGCATCATCATTTAACAATAACGAGAGAGAATCCCAAAAATGAGGTAGTGTCGCGACCTTCCCGAATTTTTTGAATGTGAATTACCTAAAGAAGGCTAATGGATTACTAAGTCTTAAGACTTGGCACGGACCCTCCCAAGTCCTACCAATTGCGACTTAATGTTAAGAAATTAATCTATTTAAACATGCAATTGTATTCAATTTGGAGCCGCCACTAACCAATTAAGGTTGGTTAGAAACCCAAGTAAAGTATGGGAGAATACTTTACTTTTGCAAACCAGAGATTCAGTAAGTCCGGGGACATGATTACGCTAGATTAGTCTAACGCCCTTTCGGTACCTTTTTATTTTAATTTCAAAAATATTTTGCAGGCAATATTGATTAATTTTAATTTAAGCTACTAACATGCAAATGGTGGTCATGCGAGTGCACAATCAATAAAATAACATTCAATAAAAAAATGTTAATAAAAATGCATGCCCTAAACATGATTTCTAAATGACATGATACCTAGTTTTTATTATTATGCAATCTTAATCTAAATTTAATATGCATGAATTTTACTTTAATGATATATGAAATGCGATTTATATGGCATAATTTGAACTATCACCATATGTATGCAATCTAATTTATATAATCCTAAATATGTATATGCTACGTGATATGGGATGAATAACATGGCATTTCTACATGCATGCTCTTTTATGATTTTTTTTTATGATGATTCATTTTTTAATGCATATATGCAACCTATGCTAAATGATGATATGAAATGAGGTTAATTGTGAATTAACCTATTAACTAACCAAGGAAATGATCTTTAGTTTTTTTTAAAAAAAATTTAATGACATAATGTTTTTTATTGAAAAGAAAGTAACTTAATGGTGCAATGATCATCTTTTAGCATTTTCCTTTTTATTAAAAAAAAAACAATTAAACTATAACTCACATGGCATGCATAACATTTTGTGTTCCTCTTTTTGTTTTACTAAATGAAAATTGACTTAATCTAAAAATATCTAGGTGTGTTGCTTTAATATGAAATGTGTATGGACCTAAGTACATAAGTTCTAGATATGACAATATTTTATTAATAAACAAATTCTAATTAAACCTATTATGCAAATTAACTAACATGTACCTAATATTTTTTGATTTTTTTTATTGAAATTCGAAATTAATAAAGAATAATTAAACTATTTAAAGTGAATAATATTCTAATTTATTTTAGGAATCAATTTAACTTAAACTATATCTTATCTTAAAAGCTATATAAAAAAATTCAAGACATGCCAACATTATTTAAAATTAACCCTAACAAAAATCACCCATCTAAAAGTATAATCTAAAAATTATAATCCTATAAATGCAATTCTAATTTACTGACCCTAAAAATATAGTCCTAATTTACTAAACCTAAATGCTCTAATACAATATTTAGATTTTTATGTGTTTTCTGATTTTTTTTTATTATTTTGTTTAGTCTTTCCAAACAAGTAATTATTTTAAAAGAATGAAGATAAGAACTAAAATAACTGAAAAAATGATCTGTTGTCTCACGGATTAAATTAAAAATTATTTTAACTCTATAATAATTTAACAATTGAAATATTATCAAAATTCCTAAAAATTAAAGTAATTAAAAATGACTCGACGTCTTACGGGTCAAATTAATGATTACCTTAATTTGAGATAAAACCCCTAATGTCTACAAAGGTCTACAAATTATTGACATACAATACTACAATTCAAACAATTAAACTAAAAGAATGCTATCAAATAAAATAAACAGAAAAATAACACAAAAATAAAGACAGTAAAATAAACTAAACTACAAAAAGGTAAAAGTAAATATTAAAAAAAAAAAAAAACTACCTAAGGAGGGTAAACCAACGTCAACGAGGAAGCGGATCGCAGGCAGAGGCGGTGCGGAAGCACGGCGTCGGCGAGGTCAGGAATGGCGAGGAAGGTCTTGGTGGCCGGAGCAGGGGCTGTCCGTCGGAGGTCCGGCGAGATTCGGCAGTAACCACACCTACAGCAAAACAGAGAAGGCAGCAGGTGGCTCTGTTTCGGGCGTGCAGCAGCGAGCAGAGCAGCAAACTCAGCAGCAGGGAGGTCACTCGGGCGTGCAGAGCAGCTCGCTCAGGCGGAGGACTCGGGGCTGGCGCGTTGGAGCGGGCGAGAGCGTCGGGCACCGGGTCGAGCAGAGGTGACGCGGCGTCGGGGCAGAGCAGCACGGGAGGTCTGGGCGCTACAGAGGCGGGCGTAGGCGGTGCGGATCTGGTTCGGGCTACTGTGGTCAGGAGCGGCGCAGCTTCAGCAAGCGTTGGCGAGGGGCTGGGCAGATCACGAACAGAGCCGAGGTCGTCAGGGAAGAGTCCGGCGAGGTGGCGGTAGCTAGTGTGACGATTGGGACTAGCTGCAGCTGCTGCAGCGGCGTCGTGCTGCAGACGGAATGCAGCGGAAGAGTTCGGGCTGCTGCAAGTCGCGGCAAAAACCGGCGAAGTGTTGCTGTGGGCGTCGCTTGGCACAAGGGGACTCGAGATCCGCAAAGGCGTCGCAGAAACAGAAGCTTCGCCGAGGGCGAAGCGACGCGGGGGGCGAAGTGGATGGCGGTGGTCGCGCGGTGAGGCGGAGCGGCAACGGCAGCTCGACGGCACGGAGGAAGTGGGCAGCAGGGACGTCGGACGGGAACTCACGAGGAAGATGAACAGTTGTTCATCTTTTTGCTTTTTCCTCTGGCTCCAAAATCTTACGGTTGAGTTTTTGAATTCAAAATTTTTTTTTTTTAATTTCCCTCTAATCAAAGATTATCTTCTATAAATTTAAAGGATAAGCTTGATCTTAAACTAGGTGTCAACAGACAGCACTGCTAATCTCACATAATCATGCAGCCCCTCCACGAGGTGGTCATAATTATCCCCACTTGGGGCAACAGCGGGCACATCAGATGGTATCCACCATCGTGGCCGACCTTAGTAGTCTTGTGGACCACATGACCCATTTTTTGACTCAAAATCAATGGGCCGGGCGAGACATGAATTGTTTGAAAATTTATAAATAGGTTAAAGTGGGTTCACAATATCAAAGCCCACTAGATATGAGCTTACGGGCTAAAAATGAACCCATTTTCAGCCCATTTCAACCCAAAAACTTTATTAGTTGAAGAAAAGAAAAGACACAAATAATTGACGAGATCGAAGAAGAGACAGAGATCTACGCATGATCAAAGAGACGAATACAATTATATTTGCTTGCGGGACTCTTGTCGCTATATCTTCTTTTTTTTCTGTTCAGATAATAAATTGTTAGGGCTAAAATAACTTCATTTTAGACCCACGAATACCCATATCTATTTGGGCTTTGATATTATGAACCCATATATCATGTTTATAAATTTTCAAACAACTCATATATCATCTAGTTTGAGTCCAAAATGGGAAATGAACCCATTTTGCTAGCTCTCCACCACCTGGTTGGCGCAAAGTTGAGAGAGAGAGAGAGGACTATCGTTTAGACTACTGAGGTCGGCTATTGACGCTGTTGAATTATTAATGGAGTAAGCTTGAATTAACTAAAGTTCGTATTCGAATTGACCGTGCTTGAATGAAAAATTAATTAAGTTTAAGCTCAACTTCAAACAATGAGTTTTGTCGCTATAGCAAAATAGTAAAAACGATAAATTATAATTTGGAAAATCTAAATATAATTAAAATATTGAAACCCAACATTAACTATGCTCATGAGTTTTTTCAAATATTAAAATCACTTTCGTTCAAGTGGGAATCCAATAATTGAGTTAATTGGACTCAATCACATAAATCAAGATAGAATGGAGTATGACTCGAATAGTCTGCAAGGCGATATTGAGAAGAACCCATGTGTAGTTCACCTGTCCTTCATAAAAATATGGTTAACGGTATCAGTTCAAAAGATTTAGGTCGATCAAGTGTAGAATTGTAGAGACTTTAGTTGCCTAGCTTTTACAATTTGAAGTTGCGTTTCATCTTTGTAAGAAACATTCATCACTTTTATACGCAATACTCAATCATCAAAACTGTATAATTAAATAGTGCAATATGATCATATCTGATTATTGCTGGATTTGAAACATTGATGTTAATAGATTTAATCACATTTAAACAATGAGCTACAATTAAAAAAAAAAAAAAAAAAAAAAAGACTAGGCTCCCAGATAGTAATTCTGATCCTCAAGATTATTTGGAGAGGGAGATGTGCTTTGTTATCTAATAATGAAATCCGGCATCCAAACCAATCAATTTGCCACTAAACCAATTTCCTTTGGATTATCACTTCTATTTGAGCGAAGCTTCACCTGGAAACCTACTTTGAGAGGCATGACGTACACCTGCCAATGAACAAGTGAGATTAGTCGCTTCAAAAGGAGAGACTCTTGCATCGACTTGGATTACATGCAATCGCGGTTGATGATGTGGGCCCACATAGGGCTCTTACAAATAAGGGCAATGATGAATTTGATTCATATGAACCTGAGTCTAGATAAGAATTTTCCCTTTAAAATACAAAAGTTCTTGTTGCCAACACAAAGATGATTTACTTTACTCATGAAGATGCATTATGAATAGCATTATGCATGGAGAGAAATGTACAAATTATTTTGAACTCACTTCTCTTTTTAATCAAGAAATCAAATGGAAGCAAGTAAATCAAGATGGTTTCTACATGGCAGGAAAATATGTTAGTGCTCAGGAAGAAGAAAAGAAGAAACCATAACTTGCACTAACTATTTATCTCTCTCCTTTTTTTTCGGGTAAGAACTCTTTATCTCTCTTGAAGCCATCATATTCTTGATGGAGTGGGAATTACAGGGCAATTCTCCTTTGGCAAAACAGAAGCCATATGATAAAGGTCACGGGCTTTGCATGCAATGTCTATCTTCTGCCAAAGGAGAACTGCACTGTTATTTCACAACTCCATTCTCCTCTCTCTCTCTCTCTCTCTCTCTCTCTCTCTCTCTCTCTCTGCGCACTCACTTCGATTAACTCAGCTCGAGTCCTTGCCTTGATCCAACCTCCTCTTTTATAACACTATTGTTCGCACAAACTTTCGGATATGCCACTTAGACAGAACAGTATATGCCGGAACAATTCTTGGATAGGTTCTTTTTGGACATGGTCCCAAATTCTTGACCCATCTTTTTCTCAAAGATTCGAAAGGCCAACTCGACATCAAGATGGACATTTTTCTCTCATCATGAGAAATGCTCTCTTTTATGTGCCATTGCATGGAGAAATACTGAGAGAGAGCAATTTATAAAGTGCAAGACTTTCCTAGTTATTGCTTTTTAATTCGAGAGCTATTATGTTGTGGCTAGGATAATTTTCCTTTTATAATTTTCCTTTGACTCTATTTGGCTGTAGCCTCATAGAATTATATTATTCGGTAGTGCTGGAAACAAATTTTTTTTTTAATGAGCAATTTTCAACAAGTTGCTGAGTGTAAAAAAAAAAATAGTGATAAAAAAAACAAATATAAGTCACTTTTGTTTTGAGGGTTAATTTTTTGAAAAATTCTAAACTAGTACAATTTCAAACTTAAATTCCAAATTGACACATCTTTAACAAATTTATTTTATGTTAGTTTCCGTTAAATTTTACTATTAAATTACTAAGTTAGATGACACATTGTAGTGACGGATGCACCCATTTAGGGTTTTATTATCCATTTGTCACTAGTGTACTAGTTTATGGATTTTCGTGATATTAATCTAATTTAATAAAAACTAACGGATGATAAATTTATCGCAAATATACGAGTTTGGTGGTCAAAAAATTGTTTGGAATAAATTTGTTATAAGTGTACTAATTTGGAATTTTTGGTGGTCAAAAAATTAATTTGAAGTAAATTTGTCAAACATATACTATTTTGATGTCTTTCATGACATTAATCATTGTTTCAAAATAGTTCGAGTACTTCTTAGAAAATATCACCGATAATATCTTAATAAACAAATAGTTTCAGTACTTTTTAGAAAAATCACCAATATTCTCTCAATTAACTTGTATTGTTATTAGAGTTTGTATAATTAAGTCCGAGTGTTGATATGAGAGAGAGAGAGAGAAAGAGCTTTTTAGAAAAATCACCAATAATCTCTCAATTAACTTGTGTTGTTATTAGAGTTTGTATAATTAAGTCCGAGTGTTGATATGAGAGAGAGAGAGAGAGAGAGACGGAGGGAGGGCGGGCCCAAATAGACTTTTAAAATTAAATAAACAAAAGATAAAAGAAATCTCCGGTCCTTGCCAATTGCATCATTGCTCCTCTCGCGTTGCCGCCCGCTCCGTTGATCACTAACGTCCTTGGTCCTCCTTGTTCGACCACGCAGCCATAGACACTCGGTGGCTCACGAACACATAGAGAACCGATAGATAATCACCTACACATAGAGCACCGAAATCGAGAATCGAAAAGTTACGAAGAATTTTAGCTTGAGAATTGATAATCACCTTCTGGTTGTTGAGCTTATGTAATAGTCGAACACGATCAATAACATCCTTTTATTGAGAGTTATGTCGCACGATTGAGAGAGAGAGAGAGAGAGAGAGATCTATACCATGATCAGAGAGCTGAAGACTGTTACATTTGCATGTGAGACTGTTGTCGGCCAGATTGTCGCTGGTGCTGACAATGCCACTGGCGAGACCAACGAAGTGGGCGACATCGCCGATGGCGGAGGGGCATCATCGATAGCGATTCTATTCACTCTTCCTCCCTCTCTTCTTCGATATCGTCAGTTATTTGTATCATTTGTTTTCTTCTGCTAATAAAGCTTTTGGGCTGAAACGGGTTGAAAAATGGGTAATGTGGTCCGCAAGACTTATGAGGCCGGCCACGATGGTGGCTACCATCTGATGTGCAAGATGTTGCCTCAAGTGGTGATGATTATGACCGTCTCGTGGAGGGAAAAATTGTCCAAGAAATCCTAATTCTATTGCAATTTTTGTCAATTTGATCTTAAAATTTTTAATTTTGCCAATTGAATCCTAAATTTTTTCACTTTTTGTCAATTGAGTCCATTTGATCAATTTTGATCGGAAATTACTAACGTGAAGACTACCATTGACATGACAATTTTTAATATTATTTAATGATATTTTAATTATTTTTATTTTTTAAGGTTTTGAAGAGAAGGCTAGTGAGGGTGGTTGGCCGACCCTTGCCGACCACAGGTGAGAGTCAATGACCCTCGCCAGCCATAGGTGAGGGTTGGTTAACCCTCACCAAGACCAGGCAAGGGTCGCAACCCTCGTCGGCGAAAGCAAGGGTGCACGAGCCCTCACCTGCATCTATGAGGGCCGCGACGCCCTCACCAGATCTAGCCAAGCAAGGGCTTGGTAGCCCTTGCTGGCCCCAGGTGTGGCGACCCTCATCGGATTTGGGCGAGGGCTCATGCGCCCTCACTTTCGTTGGCAAGGGCGTCGCAACCCTCACCTAGAGCTGGTGAAGGCTTGCCCAAGGCGGCAAGGGTTGGTCGGCCACCTCGCCAACCTTCTCTCTAAAACCATTAAAAAAAAACCAAGAAAAGTAAAAAGAAAAAAACATAAAAAATTATAAAATATTATTAAAAATTGCCATAATAACACCAGCCGTCCACATTAGCAATTTCCAGCCAAAATTGGTCAAATTGACTCAATTGGCAAAAGGTGTAAAGTTTTAGTACTCAATTGGTAAAATTGAAAGGTTTAAAACTAAATTTGCAAAAGTGCAATAGATTTATGACTTTTTGGACAATTTTCCCTCTTGTGGAGGGGTTGTAGGATCACGTAAGATTATTAGTGTGGCCTCATTTTTGGGGTTTTGTCTCTCGTTATCGTTAAATGATGTTGGGATGATTAAATTTCTCTTAAATCTCTCCATCTCTCTCTATTCTTGAACAATTTGACCTTGTGATCTGGCCAGAGAAGCTCATTTGATGAGAGTCATGCAACGAAGGACTAGAGGAAGAAAATGAAGCTCAATTAAGAGTTTGACCATGTGATCTGGCTTGAGAAGCTCGTTTGGTGAGAGTCATGCAACGAAGGACTAGAGGAAGAAAATGAAACTCAATTGTTCGCCGAAATTACTGAATGAACTTTCCATTTAAATTTTGCTTGGTTCAGACTTAAATTGAGTTTCGTTGAAGAAGAATACCGACATGAAGTCTAGAGAGCTGAATTGAACATTTAGTTCAGAAAGGAGTGTCCATAGAAAGAGAGAGAGAAAGTCTTATCAATTCTCAAACTCAAACTCTTCATCACTTCTCGATTCTCGATTTCTAATGCTCTCTGTGAAGGTGATTATCTATCTGTGTTTTATGCATTCGTGAGCCACCGGATGCTAATGGTTGCATGGTCCAAATGAAGAGGACCAACGATGGAGTATTTTTCATTTATTTATTTTTGGAGATCTATTTGGCCTTTTACATTATTTTTTAGGTAGGTTATGTGGGTGAAGGGGTGAGCATAGTTCGGGTGGGCAGTTCACACTCTAGAATTGAGAACTGTCTACTAAGGATTGGTTCCAAAAAATTGGAATCGGGAACCATTTGTTAGTTCCATGAACCTATCCAGGAATCGAACTGCACTGG
This sequence comes from Eucalyptus grandis, assembly GCF_016545825.1. Lineage (NCBI taxonomy): Eukaryota > Viridiplantae > Streptophyta > Magnoliopsida > Myrtales > Myrtaceae > Eucalyptus > Eucalyptus grandis. The sequence goes on from NC_052616.1 coordinate 41,682,518, forward strand.
TGGTCTGATTCGTGAGTAGGTCCATAGAACCGATCCTGCCAAACTTCACACACTTAGTGCGACATTTTCCAGCAAGCTTAAGTAAAGCAAAAAACAAAGAACTTCCATATTCTAAGTTGCAATATCAATAAAAAGATGAACACATATTAAAAGTTGAGAGCTAACGCTATTAGTCAATGTGTGTTGACTTAGTAGAGGCGGTGAGTGAGAGATAGTGCGACAACTTAGACGAGTTAAAAGTGGGACGAGATGAGCACTCATTTAATGGATGTTGAGCTCTAAATTAAGAGTTTTATGATTTTCATTTTTCTTAAATTATTTTTTGGTTGGAAACTTTTCTTAAAAATTAATTTTACATTTATATATTACCGGTCCAGTTTGGATGGGTAGGTGGACGGTTCCACATCTAGAATCGAGAACCAGACCAGTACCCACCCGTTCCAATAAATTGGAATCGAGAACCAAATCAACCCCCTTGGGAACTGCCGAATCTGGTCCGATCTGATCCAATTCCAAGTGATTCCAAATTCTTTTGCACACCCGTAGGTGAGGTTGGATTGACCTAGGTTGTGTTGGGTCTCTCTTTCTCCCCCACCAACATTCGGACTTAGTTATACGAACTCTAATAACAACACAAGTTAGCCGAGGGACTATCGATCGTTTTTCTAAAAAGTAGTGGAACAATTTGTTAGCTAAGGGACTATCAGTTTTTTTTTTTTTTTTTAAGTACCATAACTATTTTGAAAGAAAAGTGGCTTAACTTTGTTTTTATTATTTAACACTAATTTTTTGACACTTATCAACACTTGTTAAAACTGGTACAAAAAAACATTCCATATCTTTTAGTACGGAATAATATAATTCTATGAGACTAAAGCCACTTGGAGTCAAAGACAAATTAAAAGAAAAGAATCCTACCTACGACATAATAGCTCTAGAATTAACAAGCAATAATTAGATAAGTCTTGCCCTTCGTATTTCTCTCTCTCCCCCTCTTCGTCCCCCCTAATGCAATGACACGTAAAAGAGAGCATTTCCAATGACAAGAAAACTAAGCCTAATATCCTAAAAAAATCTCCAAATTCAACTTTTGTCTAAATTTTTGTCTCATAAAAAAAAACCTATGACTTTAAGTCATATCCCAATTCCATCTCAAACCTTTTTTTTATCTCATGAAAGATCCACAACTATAAGTCTTATCTCAATTTCACCTTCTAGCCTCCATTTTACACTACAATTTTTAGTCTCACAAAAAAACACTAACTTATACTTGAGTCACAAATTTGCCCCATGAACCCTCAGTCCAAAAAATTTTCATTGAACAATCAAGAGATTAAAAACTCCCAAACACAAGCTGTTTGAAAGTCTAGAGCACGACCTATCTAATTGTGGGAGATGAAACATCCCAAACATGAGAAATTAAAGATCAAGTGCAAAATAATAAGGGCGGTTTTAACGGAGGGTCAATGGAGACAGATTTAGGACTCAAATAGAAGTTAATGATTTTTTTATGAGACAAAAAAAAATTATTGTAAAATTGAAACGAGTTTTTTTTTTTTATGAGACAAAAAAAGTTGATGATGAAATTAGTACTTGACCTAAAGTTAATTGTTTTTTATGTGATAAAAAAAAAAAGCTTAAGGTAGAATTAGGACTCGACTGAAGTTGAGGGTTTCTTATGGAACAAAAAATAAATAATAAATAATAATAAGGTAGAATTGGGACTACATCTAAAGTTGGAGGTTTTTAAGGTATTAGGTTAGGAAAAATATCCATCTTGACGTTGACTTGTTCTTTTGCTTCTTTGAGGAAAAGATGGGTCAAGAATTTGGGACCATGTCCAAAAAGAACCTACACAAGAATTGTTCCGGCATGTACTATTCCGTTTACCTAGGATATCCAAAAGTTTGTGCGAATAATGGTTTTATGAAAGAGGAGCTTCAACAATGGAAGACTCGAGCTAAGCTAGTTGAAGTGCACGTAGAGAGAGAGAGAGAGAGAGAGAGAGAGAGAGAGGAGTTGTGGAATTACAGTGCAGTTCTCCTTTGTCAGAAAAGAGATATTGCATACAAGGCCCTTGAACTTCATCAAATAGCTTCTACTGTGCCAAAAGAGAATTGCCCTGTAATTCCCACGCCACCGTTAACAAGTTGATGGCTTTAAGAGACATAGAGAGTCAATGCAAGTTATGGTGTCTTCTTTTCTTCTTCCCGAACACCGACAAATTTTCATGTCATGTAGAAACCATCTTGATTTACTCATTTCCATTTCATTTCCCATGAAACAAGAGAAGTGAGTTCGAAATATATATGGACATATCTCTCCATGCGTAATGCAACTCATAATGCATCTTCATGAGTAAAATAAATTGTATTTCTTCCTTCTGGCAACAAAAACTTGTGTATCTTAAAGGGAAAAAACTTATCTAGACTCAAGTTCACATGGATCAAACTTATCATTGCCATTGTTTGTGAGAGCTCCACGTGTGGGCCCACATTATCAATGACTGTGATTGCACTCGATACATGGACCCGAGTCAATGCAACTCCTTTTCAAGCGACTGATCTCACTTTTTCATTGGCACAAGTACATAGAAAGGTAGTTTTTGCAAGTGAAGCTTGGCTTGAATAGAAGTTTAATATCCTCAAGAGATTGGTTAAGTGGCAAATCGATTAGTTTGGATGTGGCAAATTTCATGAGCAGATTGCAACCAACATCTCCCCCTCAAAATAATCTTGAGGATCACGGTTGCTATCTGGAAGCCTTATCAACATTTACTTTCTCCTTTTTATAGCTCATCGTTAAATATAGGCAAAACTATTAATATCAACAAATATTAAAAGCTGGGCCACAAAAGTCTCTTGATTTTACTCCTTGATTGACTTGAATCTTTTAAACTAGCATCATCACTTGCACTTAGTATGAGCCATAGGCAAACTACCCATAAGTTCTTCTCAATATACCTAGTCGAGCCAAGTAATGCAGCATTGTGCCTGCTTTGATTGTCAATGGCTTTCAATAACGTAGCTGTTCTCAGTCTTGCACTGGCTTTGATTTTCTTTTCTTCTGCGCCCGGATTGTCTGGAGGAAGGAAGTGGAAGCTGGAGAAGAACAATTTCTACTCAATGTTGAGCACTGGAGAATATGAGGTGATGGGCGAAGAGGACAACAATAATCGCGATCTCTCACAGCCATGGGTTGCGTACCCTCAAGTGCCAGCTCCATCAGTAGAGGCATTTATGCCTGCAAGTCCAGGTCATACTCCTGGAGTTGGACAGCCAGTACATCCTCCGACGTCGACAGGCGGAAAACAAGAGGTGATGATGGCTGAAGAGTACAATGACGATCATGATTTTCTTGAGCAACCACATGTTGTGAAATCTCCAGCACTGGCTCCAACGAAAGAGGCAATTAGTCCTACCGGTCCAGATGATAGTCATGGAGACGGACACCCATTACATCCTCCAAGTTATGATCAAGTTGCAACATTTAGACCAACAAGTCCTGATCATAGTCCTGGAGCTAGACATAAGTTATCTCCCCTAGCCCCCTAAATCCCTAATATGTGGTTTCTCACTACCCCGAGTTGAGCATGGAGCGATAGAGATGTCGTCGTGTTCATCATGGTGGCGTTTTTGTTGCTCTTATGAAGATATACATTAATAAATTTGATTTTCCTCATGCCTTGCATAACTTGACCACGCTAACATGGTATAACAAAGCGCTTGCACACATGCATAGATAGTATCCTATTCCTCTGGCAATATGTGTAGTAATCTAAAATTGCAACAGGCAAAATTTTCATCTATTGATCAGCAATCAATTGATTGTCCAATCGGTGGCTGATGTACAACATCTTCACCAACTAACAAATGCCAGGACAAGATTGAATTTAATTGCTTATCCTTTACTTCCTTAAGAGTCTTGCAAATAAGTTGATTGGATGGATCTAATGGGGGCAAAAGAGGCAGGCTTGGGAAACGCAGAGTGTGGATTTATAGGAGGGAGTGCGGTATTGGATATCTTATCTTCATCACAAAAATAAGAGACTTTATACAAGTAATCTATTTTAGAAGCATCTGAAGTGCTAAAAGATGAGGATGGATCTATAAATATAGGGGCAATAGAAGTAGTTGGTTTTGTGATGTTGGACAAGATGAGAATTATTCTCTAGTCTACTAATGTATCATCAAAATATAATAAATCTTTAACGGGCTGCATTTGATAGCTCAAACAGGATAATTTGTTATCCTATTTGGTGTTTTCAGACATCCTCTGACCAGATAAATCTGGACATGTCCAAACAAAATTTGAGGAAAAAATCTAGGACAGGGAGTAGGATAAACCCGAATTGGATAAGAAATGTAAAACAAATGACAGAAGGAAGGAAAACAAGAAGTTGATGCTTGCTACTTATGAAGATCAGGGCTGCCATGAACGCCAATGGTGGTGGTGCAGCGTGCAACCACCACATGATAGAGTCTCTCTCCATCGAGCAAGTTGCGCAGATGGAAAAGCTCATCGAAATAGCACGACGATGATCTTTGCACAAGATAAATGAAGACTTATGCACGTCTCGACAGAGAATGCTATGCAGCTGTGCACAGGCGATGCTGGTGCTCACCTAAAATTCTGTCACTCTTTCGTGATTTCAAATCAACGGATCTGAGGCACACTCCCCAAGTAACGGTCGTAATTACTAACTAAACTTATTTAACTTACGAAATCATATGTAACTAAATTATGAAAACTTTCTTATTAAATAGGGTGAAGAAAGTTTTGATAAATCTAGTTACATATGATAGGGTGAAGAAAGTTAGAGCCAAAGAAAGAAAAAGGAGCTAGCCAACTGAAAGTTCATTCAGTAATTTCGACCAAGTAATGAGCTTCATTCTCTTTCTCTAGTCCTTCGTCACATGACTCTCACTGAACGAGCTTCTCTGACCAGATCACAAGGTCAAATTGTTCAAGAATAGAGAGAGATGGAGAGATTTTAGAGAAATTTAATCATTGCATCATCATTTAACTAACGAGAGAGAAAACCCCAAAAGTGTGGTGGCACTACTAATCTCACATTATCCTGTACCCCTCCACGAGGTGGTCATGATCATCACTACTTGAGGCAACAGCGTGCACATCGGATGGTAGCCCCCATCGTGGCCGACCTTAGTAGTCTTGCGGACCTCATTACCCATTTTTTGACTCAAATTCAAAGGGCTGGGTGAGACATGGGATGTTTGATATTTTAAAAATATGTTAAAGTAGGTTCACAATATCAAAGGCCCACTAGATGTGGGTCTTTATGGGTCTAAAATGAACCCATTTCCAACTCATTTCAGCCCAAAAACTTTATTAGTGGAAGAAAAGGAAAGACACAAATAATTGACAATATCGAAGGAGAGGCGAAGACCTCCGCATGATCAAAGAGACGAAGACAATCATTTTTGCTTGCGGCACTCTTGTAGCCATATCTTCTCTTTTTTTTTTAGCTCATGAACTTTTAGGGATAAAATGGGTTCATTTTAGATCCACGAAGACCCATATCTAGTTGCGCTTCGATATTGTGAATCCATATAACATGTTTTTTAATTTTCAAACAACCCATACATCATCCAGCCTATTGAATTTGAGTTAAAAAATGGGTAAGTGAATCCATTTTACTAGCTCTCCACCACCTGGTTCGCGTAAAGTTGAGAGTGAAATTTGAGTCAAAAAAGGTAATGAACCCATTTTGCTAGCTCTCCACCACCTGGTTCGTGTAAAGTTTAGAGAGAGAAAGAGAGAGGGGACTATCATAAAGTTTAGAGAGAGTGGGGGGATTTCATGGAGTGTTTCATGAGCTCAAACTCGAATAAAAAGTTAATTAAGTTTAAGCTCAAGTTCAAACAAATGTTTTGTCACTATAGCAAAATAGAAACAGTGATACAATTCAGAAAAATCTAAATATGGTTAAAATATCGGAAATCTAACATCAACTATGCTCATGAGTTTTTCGAATAAAATAATTCACTTTCAATCAAGTGGAAATCCAATAATTGAGTTAATAAGACTCAATCATATAAATCAAAATAGAATGGAGTATGACTTGTATAGTCCGCAAGGTGATATTGAGAAGAACTTTGTGCAGTTTGCCTGTGCTTCATAAAAATTATCGTTAACAGTCTAGTTCAAAAGATTTAGGTCGATCAAGTGTAGAATCATAGAGACTTTAGTTGCCTAGCTTTTACAATTTTAAGTTGCATTTCATCTTTGTGAGAAACAATCATCACTTTTACATGCAATACTCAATTATCAAAACTGTTAATTAAAGAATGCAATTTGATTATATTTGGTTATGGCTAGATTTGACACATTTATGTTAATAGATTTGATCACATATAAACAATGAGCTATGAAAAAAGATACAAAGAAAGTAAAAAAGAAAGAAAACATAGGCTAGGCTCCAATATAGTAACTGTGATCCTCAAATTATTTTGAGAGGTAGATGTGCTTTGTAATTTGATAATGAAATCCCGAATCCAAACCAATCAATTTGCCACTAAACCAACTTCCTTTGGATTATCACTTCTATTTGAGCCAAGTTTCACTTGCAAACCTACTTTGAGAGGCATGATTTACACCTGTCAATGAACAAGCGAGATTAGTCACTTCAAAAGAAGAGACTTGTGCGTTGACTTGGATCCATGTACCAAGTGCAATTATAGTTGATGATGTGGGCCCACATAGTGCTCTCACAAATAATGGCAATGATGAATTTGATTCATATGAACCCGCGTCTAAATAAGAATTTGCCCTTTAAAATACAAAAGTTTTTGTTGCCAAAAGAAAGATGATTTACCTTATTCATTAAGATGCATTACGAATTGCATTATATATGGACTGAAATGTACATCTTATTTGGAACTCACTTCTCTTTTGTCCCAGGAAATAAAATGGAAGCAAGTAAATCAAGATGGTTTCTACATGACATGAAAATATGTTGGTGCTTAGGAAGAAGAAAAGAAGAAACCATAACTTGCACTGACTCTTTATCTCTCTCCGTTTAGTTTTTTTTTTTTTTCTTTTTTTCTGAGTTAGAACTCTTTCTCTCTCTTTAGGCCATCAATTTGTCGATGGTGGAGTGGGAATTACAGGGCAATTCTCCTTTGGCAAAGTAGAAGCTATATGATAAAGATTGTGGGCTTTGCATGCAATGTCTCTCTTCTGCCATAGGAGAACAGCGCTGTTATTTCACAACTTCATACTCTCTCTCTCTCTCTCTCTCTCTCTCTCTCTCTCTCTCTCTCTCTCTCTCTCTCCCCCTAAATCCAACCTCCTCTTTTATAACACCAATTTTCGCACAAACTTTTGGATATGCTAAGTGGACAGAACAGTTATGCTAGAACAATTCTTGGGTAGGTTCTTTTCGGACATGGTCCCAGATTCTTGACCCATCTTTTCCTCATAGAAGCAAAAGGGCAAGTCAATGTCAAGATGGATATTTTTTCTTGTCACAAGAAATGCTCTTTTTTACGTGCCATTGCATGGAGAGATACTGCAGGAGAGCAATTTATGAAGTGCAAGAATTTTTTAGTTATTGCTTTTTAATACAAGAGCTATTATGTTGTGGTTAGAATAATTTTCTTTTATAATTTGCCTTTGACTCCACATGGCTATAGCCTCATAGAATTACAATATTCGATTCTGATGGAAACGGATTTTTTTAATGCATAAATTTCAACAAGTTGATAAGTGTCAAAAAATTAGTGATTAAAAAAAAAGATAAGTCACTTTTCTAATATAATAAAAAACTCTAATACGCCCTCAAACTTAAACCCCAAACTGGCACGCCAATAATAAATTTATTTTTTATTAGTTTATGTTAAATTTTATAATTAAATTTACTGAATTGAAAGACATATGACAATAACGGACATACCAGTTTAGAGTTTTATCATCCATTTGTTGTTGTTGTATTAGTTTGTGGTTTTTCATGGTATTATTCTAATTTAATAAAAAATAACAGAGGGTAAATTTGTTAGTCTAGATAAAATAGCAAACCTAGAAGGGATAAAACCTAAATAAAAAATAAAAAATTACGAGTCCCTAAATTCGCATAAATCAATCAATACAGATGCCTCGACACAGAGAAATGGGAAAGAAGGAAAATAACAATGGAAATCCATGCCTTCTAGCCAGCCAAAGAAGAGCTGATGTCAGAGCTCTCCCAGCAAAATCATTAGAAGAACCATGGACCCGTCCAACAGCATCTTTGCTTTTAAATTCTCCAGGATATGACCAGACTAGACAGGGAAGAGGAACCTCTTTTAATGGATCATAGTTCGGTGGCAAAAAAAGTGTTACTGTAAGCTGAACCCATCCTTCCCCTGATATCGTATCATCTCTTTTTGGAGAGAGGCCAATTGAGGATAAGGATGAGGAAAATTTGTAATTTGGCATGCTTTCTTATCTGGCCAGCCCATGATATAGTACTGTGTATTTTCAGTTTCTGATTCCTTTGAAGTTGAGATCTTCAATTGATCAAGACTAACATCCCCATCATTTTAATCGGACATTAAAACGACAACAGTCTCAAAATACTTTCCTTTGTCACTCTGCCATATTCGTTCCTTGCTTCCGGTATTTCTAAACGAACATGAGTCATAAAACAATGCCAATGTTTGAGAGCTAAAAGGAAAAAAAAAAAAAAACCTGCTGGAGAATGGAGAGCATGGACTTACAGAAACCTACATTTCAAACAAATCAAGAGAGGGGATGTTCCCTTCTAATGTTGCACCACTCCCATTCAATAGGACATAAGTGCCTTCATCGTTTTCCTTCTTCACTTTTACAATGACATGGGTCCCAGCCGGCATTCTTCGAAGCATTGGAGAACAAGGATCTGAGTACACATCTTCAGATGACCTATCAAATAGTAGGTGAAGCTTTGTGTCCTTGGATCCAGGAGAAATAACCCAGGTTCTTGTCCTTTGGGTCTTGTACCGAGACTCATAAACCCGAGCCAATGAATCATCACACCATGAAACTCTGAACAGAAAATTGACACAATGTTACAATGTTTGCAACACAATGCAAAAGTAGCCATTTGAGTCTCTTGTAGTGGTTGGTTAGCCATGATTCATTACTAAATCACTTTGCATTAAGTATATAATGAGGAATATAATCTACATAAATAACTAATTAATCAAGAACAATTAGATCTATATATGACTGTGAAACACTAAAAGAACGATATGCACAGCGGAATTAAAATGTACTTGTTTGAGCCATTCATTTACTTGAAGAAAAATAGATCAACCTATTTATAATCAGAGATCTATCGGAATGTTAGATCTTTCTCTTTATGACCTATTTTAGTATAGCAGCTTTTAATGAGATTAAACGACTTATAAGCATAATCTACCCTTTTATAAGCAAGAGAAAAAACCTAGCAAACCACAATCAATAGTGTGTTAACTAGGTCTCTCCCATTATGAGCTTTAGTTAAATACAATTGCCTACACTTTGGTGCTCAACTAGGCCCATTATTAATAGATTCCAAAACCTAATTCAATAAGATCACTTAAGGGTTTAACGTATATTGGAATATCCATTGACCCGATTATTTAAAATAGAAAATCAATTAATTAATGTAAACCCATATTATAGGAAATTTTCAACATTCTCCCACTTATGCTACATTAATTAACTTATTTTTTATTTTTAAAAAAATATATTGAAAACGACACTATCAAGTTAATAACTGAAATTTTGTTTTATATGACCACAACTTTAAAAATAATATTCCAATGACGACATCTCAAAACCAAATCCAATCCTATATAACCTCAGTATAGGACTATGGAGATCAATATATTAAGAAAATACTACAATACATAACATTCTATAATTACATATAATAAGCATTATATTTTCATGAATCATGGACTTAATAGTATAGTAAGGAATAGTGCCAACATGTGATCAAAATATATACTATTCCTTATTAGTCCTTAATGCAATTTCTCAATGACATGAAACTACATTAGTGCAATTTCTAAACAACATGAAATTGCACGACTATGTCACAATCCAACATGAGATATCATAATTAGTGACATCCAGTTGTCTTTAAATTAAAAAAATTGTTTAAAGATGTTGTCTCCATTTTTAACCAAGTCTTTAAGAGTATAATATTTGATCTCCATATGTTTGGACGCATTGCTCATCTTGTCATTCTTAGAAAAAAGAACACAGCTGTAGTGTTATCACAGTAGATCACCATAGGTCTGACAATAGAATCCACAACTCGCAATTCTAAGATCAAATATCTGAGCCAAACAGCTTGAATTAACATTTTGTAACATGCTACACCATTCTATTTAGGACTACCAGGTATTGTATATCGAGTGACAATACCACAGTCCTGCAAATATTTAGCAAACGTTCCCATTTGTTGTCTAATCTCAGTATATCGCCCATAATACTCACTACCATGATTAAATCTAACAATCTTGATAATTTTTCCCAATTATTTCTCAACTTCAGTGCGAAACACTTTGAACATGTCAAGAGCATCGGTCTTCTCCTTAATTAGATAAACATAACAATAACGAGAGAAATCATCAATGAATGTGAGGAAGTACTTATTTCCACACAAGGTGGTTGAGTATGGCCCACTAATATCCATATGAATTATCTCTAATAGATTTTGATTGCAAGTAGTGCCTTTTTTTTCTTGGTTTTAGTCCATTTTCCCCTCATACAATCAATACAAGTCTCAGTATCATCCGAATTAAAAGGAGGAAGAATATTAGCCCTAATGAGTCGATTTACCCTTTCTTTGGAGATATGCCCTAATTGCTTATGCCATAGCAATGAAAATCTTTTTTTGATTAAGGATCTCTTAGTAACATTATTCTCAACATTAAAAAAATAATATAGTATATCGGGAGATAAGGATAACTGATATAATCCATCAAACAGAACACAATTCCCAATAATTCTGGAACCATGACTCAAATCCACTTTTTTATTTACAAAATAAAAACAATATCCAGCTTTGTCAAGCAAAGAAAGAGATATCAAGTTTCTTCTAAATTCAGGAACATAAAAGACATTATTCAAAATAAGCTAAAAACCAAAGTCTAAATTCAAAACAACTATACCTATACGCTCCACATCAACTCCAATATTGTTTCCAACTTTAAGCTTTGACTCCTTCAAATTTGGATTTCTCATATTTGTAAGACCCTATAAGGTAGTAGTTATATGAACAATAGCACCAGAATCAAGCCACCAAGAATCCAAAGGAACATGAATCAGATTTGGTTTAAAACAAATCAACAACTTTCTTTTCTAGCTTTTAGCCAAGCTTGGAACTTGTAGCAATTTGCTCTCTTGTGACCTTGCTTCTTGTAGTGAAAACACTTAAAATCCTTATCTCCATTTCTCCCATGATTTTCATTTTTCTTGAAGTTTTGACCTTTTTTTGGACCATGAGCATTTGACCCTTTAAGCTTTCATTTTTCTCTAGATGAACTCAACTTGGCATTGGCAATTAAGTAGGCAGACTCATACTTCTCATTCTTTAACTTCTCCTCCTTAGTCACACATTTGGTAATCATGCCATTGACGCTCCATGTCTCATTTTGAGCACTATAAGCAATCTTAATATGGCTAAATTTAGCTGGCAGAACATTTAAGGCGTGATACACAATATAATTTTCATAAATGAGAATTTCATAGGTCTTAAGTTTGGATTGAATATGGACCATCTTCACTATAAATTCTCTAACACTCATAGCAGCATCATATCTCATGTTCGTTAACTCATTCAGTAAGTTCACAACTTCAACCAAATATGAGATTCTATATATTTCTCCCACTACCTCAAGGAATTGTCTCGTATTTGTATCTTCCGGGAAACCACTAATGAGATGCTCAGTAATGGACCTCTTCATAGTAATGAGACTTAGTCGGTTGGAATTTTCCCATCTAGCATAATGGGCCTTTTGATCTACAATATTTTGATCATTAGGCTTGGAAGGTTCATCCTCACATAGAGCTAAGTCCATATCCACAATTCTCATAGCAAACTTTATATCTTGCTTCATTCTCTTGAAGCTTGATCCAGTTAACATTTCAACCATAACATTGTTGTTATTTATAGTAAATGTAATTGTTTGTCATACATAATGTAATAAGATCAATTATGGGCAATAAGTAATTTAACAAAAATAATTAGTACATTATGAAGTTTATAAAGCGACAATAAAGAGAATTACATATAATTATCAAGGATCCATCCCCTTTAGGCAAACAAATCCTTTAAATTATATATCTCCATGATATCAATATATAGATATAATAAGGAGAATTGCATATAATCATTAAGGGCTTATTTGCTTTGTGCAAATAAGACCCTTAAATTATACATCTCCATTATCACAACAAAGAGAGGAATTACATATAACTCTAAAAATTTATCCCATTTAGGAAAATAGAACTTTTGAGTCATACATCCTCATCAATCTTCTCTATTATATCAATATAGAGAGGAATTACATATAATTTTCAAAATATATATATATATATATATATATATATATCTCATTTGGGTAGATAAATATTTTTCAAATATGCATGCCCATCTTTTAAATTGGGAACTAATTTTCATGCAATTTTCAAATTAATATACACAATAACCCCCTTTAGGCGAGTAATTGTATATACTAATTTTTATCAATAGGAAACTCCAAAAAAAAAAAAGACATTATAATGTTCCATTTAATCAATGCCCAAAATTCATCTAACAATATGAAGTACTTTATGACATGTGCTTTCCAATATCTTATTGCACTTATCAAATAACAATTTTTGCCACAATTTTTATTTTTATTTTTATTTTTATTTTTATTTTTTTTATTCTATATTTTTCATCCAATTAAATATGGATAACAAGAAATAATTCCAAATAGATATTTAAATATGCCTAAATTATAATTAATTGTACCAAATGTTTGTTAAATTAAAGTTAGGCCTATTAAAAGAAAATTAGAAAATAGACTCATTGGACCCGCGAGGCCCAAGCCTTCGCCCGGCCCACACGGTTCAACTTCCTGCTTGGAACGAGGCCAGAATATTGCCGCAAAGGGCCCAAAGGAATCGTAGGAGCTGAGCCTAAGATCCACTCGCAAGAGCTGCACCCAAGATCCACCACGTAATCAATATTGCCCCCCACTTGGGCTACAGGCCCACGCTTTCAATAGGCTCTATAGAAAGGATTCTAGGCTCACACCCAGAATCAGGAACAAAAGAAAACACAATGGGCTTACGCCCATATATTGGCCCAGTAGAACGATTCTAGGCTCAAGCCCAAAATTAGGAACAAACAAGAAATAAAAAAAATAAAAAAAAAAATGGGCTTATGCCCATGATACAGGCCTGGCTCAGTTGGAGGTCTTCTTTAACCTCCAACCGAGTCCTGAAACCTGTAAACTAGGTCACATGACTCGATTTCGCCCCGAACATCAAAAAAACACATAATTGTTGATTTTTGATGGAATTTATCCATGGGTCTTGCTTCTAACATCATTATAAATTGACCGAGTGAATTAAACGAAGAACAAACAAAAATATCATCCATATTCAAGCTTCAAAATTTCGAATCTAACATACATGGCCGAAATTCGGTTTTCTCAAGTTTAAGCCCAAAAAACTCACATTGATGCAACCAAAAATGCTAAAACATATATATATATATATATATATATATATATATATATATATATGCAACAATTTACAACGAACATCATTCAATTGAAAGTAATTTAAAAATTCTAGAACTTTTTCAAGGTATAAACCCTAGAATTTCATATTCAAAATTCTCACTCAATTCTCAATGAAACTATACAAATTATATGTTGTTGGAAAGATCTTGATATGTAGAACAAAAAATCTAAGGTTTTAGAATCAATTGATCTAAAAATCCACATGAAAAAAATAACAATAATATTTGGTTTAAGAGAAAAATTTAGAATTTGTTCATAAAAAAAATAAAAAATAAATTTGGGTTATACAATCATATACGACCTGCTCTGATACCACATGTAAAATATTATCTACATAAACAACTAGTTAATAAAAAATAATCAGATCCATAAATGACTGTGAAATATAAAAATATATATATGCACAATGAGAATTAAAATTTACATGTTTGAGTTATTCCTTCACTTGAAGAAAAATAGATCAACCTATTTATAATCAAAAATCTATCGAATGTCAAATCTTCATCTTTATTACTGAATAGCTTTTAATGGGATTACGCAACCGATAAGCATAACCTATCATTTTTATAGACTAGAGAGGAGACCTAACAAACCCCAATCGATAGTGTGTCAACTAGAGCCCTTCTATTATGATGGTCAATTAAATACAATTGTCTACACTTTACTACTTAACTAGGCCTATTATTAATAGATTCCAAAATCTAATTCAATAAGATCACTTAAGGCTTTAATATATATTGGAATATCCATTAACCTGATTATTTAAAATAGAAAATCAATTAATTAATATAAATCTATATTATAGGAAATTTCCAATATATAAAAGACAAGTAAAACCAAAAAAAAAAAAAAAAAAAAGAGAGAGAGGCATCCAATCTCCTGAACCAACAGGAAGAAATTATTGCTAATATCACTGCATTTGATATTTACTCGGATCCCCATTATTTACCCTTCTTTGCAGAATTACCAATAATTAGAAGCGTACCCATGAGAAGCAGACTTCCTGAAAGAGAAGCTGCAAAAAACGCATGCATAATTGTAGACAGCATGCAGGAACTAGGCAGTCTTATCACTAATTTTCACCTTCCCATACAATTGCTAACAGTAAATGACTAATGCATTTTCTTTTATGCCCTTACATTTCTTCAAAAAAAAAATGCATCGATGGTCACCACCAGAAGTAAGGTCTGAATGTTTATCATCAGACTGACACAAAAAATACACAGAAAAAGGAACAAAAAAAAAAAAAACTTTAGATTTTCAGACAATTATAGGTAGAAGGTTTATCAGCTCTCCACTTTGAATGCAATTTTTGATGTCCTCTGCGGGAGGCAAGTCGCAAAGTTCTCTGACAAATTGTCCATCGGCAGTCCGTACATTTACTTTCTTGGGAAATCTTCCACAAGGTACAAGGAAAGAGTATGGCCTACGAATTGAGGTTATTAAAAGGTAGTTCCCATCTGGAGGTATATACAGCTGGTGGACCAATTTCCTCAGCTTTTCCATCCAAAGTAACCAAAAGAATTTGAGACGCGGGGTAGTAATCAAATGAATCTTCGTCATATTCATCCTTCGGCAGGTCTTGAAATTTTCTGACCTGAATGACATTTGACCTGAATGACATTCTTCTGCTAATTAGACTGGATTTCCGGACCACTAGGAAGGGGGTTCTCTATGGCGCGATGGTATTTTGCAAACTGCTAGTGTGGAGTTATCTATCCAAAGACAATTTTCCAGAAACAGCACTTAGGCATATCCCAGGAGACTCAAACGAAGGTCTGGCTTTCCCTGTTTCCACATCAGCAGCCCAAAGCTGAAGCTTACCACTACCATTGTCCTCCTCATCAAATCGAATGCTGAAGGACAAATGTTTACCATCATTCGACCAGGTAACAAAGTTGATCTTTGCACCATCAGGAAATCCGTGTACTTCTTTTTCTGACCCTAATTTGCCATCAGGCAAATAATTGATTAATTTGTAATGTTGGTACCTAAATTTTGACAATCAGTTACTCGTTTATTGCATGTAAAAGCTAAGGATCGACTCCAACTCAAGAAAAAAAAATTAAGTTAAAATTGTAAGCATATTGCATTACCGTTGGACAGGCAGCAGATGGGCTTGAGCGAATAGTTTTGAGCTTAATTGAATTAATTGGACTAAGCCCATGGTGATAACCAATTTGGCCAAATCCTGCGCTTTTAAAAAAACAAAAAAAAGCCAAAACTTTTCAAAAAACAAGGAAAAATTGGTGACTGTTTCACGAGATTTCTGGGTCACATAAAACACAATCGTTATGATCTTCCATGGTCAATTTTCATGGTCATAGACAGGAAAGAAAAGTGGGGTGGATTATATTATGCCTCTCATCACTTCATATGTTAGTGTTGACCATGCAAAAGTGACGGTTAGAAAAACTTCCCCCAGATAATATATATTCAGTTTTCTTTAAGGAAAGATTGACAGGATTTTATTGGATGTGTTCACTTCCGCTGACCCTCCTACGGCCGAGCCCCTCCATCAGCGCCGCCCTTTGCTGTTCCGTGACCCAGCTGCTGTCCGCCGCCGCTTCCTGCTGTCCGTTGCACCAACGACGATCAGCCTTGCCACGATCCCTTCCGATGACGAAGTCACGATCAAGTCCTGGCCTTGTCGATTCCTCCCTGCCCGTTGACGAGCTGTTTCCGTCCCTGTTCCACTGCCGCTGCTGCGTCAAGCCAACACGACTGAGTCATCTCTGCCCCCTGCTGTCCCGGGACCGCACGACGATTTTGCTGTCCAGCCGAGGCACGATCTCCAACGACGACCACCTGCCGAGGAGCCTCCTGTGCCGACGACAACAATATAAAGCCCACGACAATCAGATTTCGGTGGCTCTTGCAACGATCTACTTGGCGAAACTGAGAGGAGACGGGCACATCTCTCTGAGCTTCACTTACCCCGTAGAAAACCCTTAAGAGAGAGTGTACAGAGAGAAGAGAGAAGGAAGGAGAGAATTTCTTTTCAGGAAAAAGGGAGAAGGAGACGACGAAAAGAAGGCAAAGTTCCTGTGCAGAATTTTCTCTCCCACTGCCGCGTTCTCACGCTCCAACACCGCTGAGCTATCGCTGCTCCATCCGCCTTGCTTCACCGCAATTGTGACCGCGACGTATAGCAGTCACTAGCTATAGCTCCGTTAAATCCGACGCTCTTCCAGGCGATTCCCATTTCCACACCGCACAAGAATCGAACCCGCCGTGCTAGGTTTCCTCCTGCTGTCTTAGATTAGATAATTTCTTTATCCGAATTTCAAGAATAAAAAACACAATATATATATATATATATATATATATATATATATATTGCTTAGAATAGATTAGATTCATTTTTTCTTAATTTAAATTGCATGTTTTTAATTACGAATTTTAATTAAAAAGAAAACATAAAAAATGTCATGATCATGTCACATAGAATCGGTTCATCTATTGCATGCCATCTAGTAATTGCTTGTTTAGGGTCATTAAATTGAAATGTATGACATGTTATGATAGTTACATTATTTATTGCTCGTCATTAGAATTTGGTCATTTAATTAAAATAGTATGACATATAGTTTGTATGTTAGGTTGCATGTTCCATGTCATTTTAGTATAGGCATTTTGTACGTTATTGCATTTAGAATAATTGCATTGAATTGCACGTAGTTTATATTTCATGAAATAAGTGAAAATCTCAAACATTGAGTGATTGAGTCTTAAGCAAAAAACATATATAGGATTATTGATGTGATTTTAAGCTAACATCGTAGATGTTTTCCTTGTTCTAAAGTAAATCTTGCAATTTATTTATCGCTTTAGTGAGTGTTGCATTGGTGATTTGCACACTAACATGATCACCTCACATGTTAAAGAAGTAATAAAATGAATCCAAGTTGTTTGATAAACATTTTTTTCATAAAAAGAATGATACCGAATGGGCACTAAAAAAATCTAATATAACCAAACCTCCACACTTAAAATCTCTAGCTCGTAAGAGTAAATTTAAATCACTCTCAACTTTGTTTGGGTTCCAATAGACTCAACATAAACTGATTAGTAATGACTTCATATTAAAAATTACTCACATGTTAACACATGTCATGTTATGGAGTGCCTTCCTATTCTTCACGCTGGCACACAAGACTTACGTAATATTTTCTTCTAAAAAAGCCTAGGTTTTGCTTGTGTGGCACCAAAAAGGGGCACGTATTAAATAAAAAAAGGGAATTAATATCGCTCCCGTCTATAGTATCGAGATTTCTCCTGCCTTGTTCGTGGCTTCTTCAACTCCTTGCCCATGATAATCACTTATTTTCTTTTTTTTTTTTCTAATTTAGTGGCATCATTTCCATTCTTTTTATATGTTTTTTGCCTTTTTTACATGGTACTCTTGTTTTTTTTATACATATGAATCTTTTTTTGCGGTTTAGATGTTCATTAACGCGTTATTGGATACATGGCCAATTATATCTTTTATAAGCTCTTATTTAATAGGTGGTATGTCATACTATTCATGAAAGCAATCTCCTTGGCCTTATCATCATTGCGGCCGTCACCAAGTCACATTCCCCCTAATGGCTCATCATGCAAGGATGCCTAGCCGATGCAAGGCTCATCCTTATTAGGATCTCCAACCCCACACTTCGGTGTGCCGACAAGGCTATTGGCATCCCTAAAGATTACAATGATGTTGTTGTCAATATGCAGAGCACCGTGAAGGGCGTGTGGTGGGATCTCCTTCTCCCGATCCTGTCTGTCCGTCGTGTACTCTTCTACGCTATTGGGATCCAAATCTTTCAACACGGATGTGATATAGACACTATTCTCCTTTATACTCCTCAAATTTTCAAAATGGTTGATATCACCTTATTCAACAATAAGCTCTTTTGGACCATGGCAATCAACTTTGTAAAGACACCATTCATTCGTGTTGTCACCTTTCTCGAAAATTTGATTATTCATGCTGAGATCATGAGGTGTTCCTCCACTTGTTGGCATTCCTTAAATTGATGATGGCGGGTAGGACCTTCGACCAGATTGAGCACTATTACACAAGAGTCTTGGTGGGGCTCATCTTCTTTGCTAGGGCTTTCCTCATAGGCATCGATTCCATCTATACCTTGATCTTGCGAACTGGTTCCTCGCTTAAATTGGCGTCGGCTACACCTTAATGATCGCCCCCATCTACATTGTCAAGATTTCTTTTACCTTCTTTTGTAGCTTGTTCACCTACTTGCTTATGACACTCACTTTTTTCTTTTCCTTTTTTTTTCTAATTTAGTTGCATCATTTCCATTTTTTTATGTGTTAGTGTTGTTTTTGAAAAGAACGGAGAAGGAGTTGACAGCAAAAGCTATGCGTCATGTTTAGAAAAACTGAAAAAAAAAAAATTGTTCAAATTCATACTAAAACTTAACCATAAACCCACGTTGCCCACTAATAGCTTGCTTGGTCCACAAAACTAGCAACAAACCAGAATATCTAAAATACATGCAGATAACTGCTCCTACAAGATAAGATTGACCAAGTAAAACAACAATTAACCAACTCCTAGAAAACAGGACACCAACAAACTGACTAAACAAAACAAAGAAGAAAAAAAACAGAACATGCAGTCTTGATACATCAACACTCTCCTCCTGGATCAAATACTGCACACTCCTAGCTTTTCCTTGAGATGTTTAAATCGACCAACATGAAATGACTTCGTGAATATATCTGCAATCTAGTTTTCTAAACTGCAGTACATCAGTTTCACCTCTCTAGCCTTCTGCACTTCTCTCAAGAAGTAATACTTGACCTTAAAATGCTTTGTTCTTTCATGAAATAATGGATTATGTGAAATGACCAGAGTAGCTTGATTATCCACAAACACTTCTATGTCTTCTTCTTGCTACATATGCAGATCATCCATCAGCTTCTTCAACCATAATGCTTGATTCACAGCTACAGTAGCTGCAATGAACTCAACTTCTGCAGTTGATTGAACCACTATTTCCTGCTTCTTTGAACACCAGGAAAAACATGCCGACCCAAATGTAAAGCAATAACCTGAAGTGCTCTTCATATCATCCACTGATCCTGCCCAGTCATTGTCATAATACCCCTGCAACTTAAACTCTTGAACTCTACAAAATTTAATCCCATATGAAAGAGTACCTCTTAAGTACCTCAACACCCTCTTTGCAGTTACCATATGCAACTCACTTGCACAATTGAGAAATCTAGATAAGACACTTACAAGAAACATGATGTCTAGTCTAGTTACAGTAAGATACATAAGACAGCCAATCAAACTTCTATAAACTCTTTCATCTGCAGGTACTAATCCATCCTTCTTTTGAAGCTTTTCCTTATGACCCATTGGAGTACTCACACTCTTGCACTCCTCCATGTTGAATCTCTTTAGGATCTCCTTCAAATACTTCTTTTGACAGATAAAAACTCCATTCTGAGTCTACCTAACCTCCATTCCTAGAAAATATGACATCTCACCAAGATCAGTCATTTCAAACATCTTCATCATCTCTTGCTTAAATGTAGTAATTTGAGCACTATTACTCCCTGTCACCAACATATCATCCACATAAAGAGACACCACCACTAAGTTGGATACTAACTTCTTGACATAGAGAGTGGATTCACTGAGACTTATCTTGAAACCTAGGCCCAACAAGTGCTCATCCATATTACCGTACCATGCTTTGGGAGCTTGCCTCAAGCCATAGAGAGCCTTTCTCAGCAAATAAACTTTCTCCTCCTAGCCTGGTGTGATAAAGCCTTCTGGCTGCTCAACATAAATCTCCTCCTGCAACACTCCATTCAAAAACGCAGATTTCACATTTAATTGATATACCTTCCATCCTTGTTGAGCTACCAAAGCAAGAATCATTATAATTGTATCAAGTCGTGCCACGAGAGCAAAGGTTTCTGAGAA
Organism: Eucalyptus grandis; assembly: GCF_016545825.1. Taxonomy (NCBI): domain Eukaryota; kingdom Viridiplantae; phylum Streptophyta; class Magnoliopsida; order Myrtales; family Myrtaceae; genus Eucalyptus; species Eucalyptus grandis. The sequence continues at coordinate 41,703,242 of NC_052616.1, forward strand.
ATTAACTCCCCAAACCTGTGCATATCCCTTCACCACCAACTTGGCCTTATGCTTATTCACTGAGCCATCAGGATTAAATTTGGTCCTGAAAACCCATTTTACTCCAATCACCTTCCTATCTTCAGGCCTCTCCACTAGTTCCCGTGTCTAGTTCTCTTTTATCATAGCCAACTCTTCCTCCATTGCATTCATCCACCTATGATCGCTTTTAACTTCCTCATAACTCGCAGGTTCCAAAACAGCCACACTACACCTTTGATATATATCGAGTCAAAGATCTAGTACCTCTAACTAGAACATCATCTAACAGTTCATCAGGTTCCAATGAGACCTCTTTGTGCTTGCTTTGTGGCTCATTTGTCCAATCCCATTTCTCATCTTCTAGGAACTGAACATCCCTACTAGTGATCACCTTTTATATCTGTGATAGATCCTGTAAGCTTTTGACACTAAACTGTAGCCAACAAAGATCCCAGATTCAGATTTCTCTCCCAACTTGTCTCTCTTGACTGTGGAATATGAGAAAAATACAAAGCAGACAAACACCTTCAAATTTCTTAGAATTGGCTTGACATCAAACCAAGCTTCAAAGGATGTTTTCATCTCCAATACACTCGTAGGTAGTCTATTCAGCAGAAAAATTGTTGTGTTTGCTGCTTCTGCCCAAAACTCTTTTGGTAGATTCTTCTCATATGGCAGACACCTGGTCATCTCCATAATTGTTCTATTCTTCCTCTCACTAACTCCATTTTGTTGTGGAGAGTAAGGAGCAGTAAGCTGATGCTCAATTCCACCATCTTCACAGAAAGAATTAAACCTTTATGAAGTGTATTCATTTCCATTATTAGATCTAATAACTTGAATCTTGCAGCCACTTTGGTTCTCAACCCATTTCTTAAACTTCAGAAATACCTCAGCAACTTCTGACTTTTGCTTCATAAAGTAAATCCCGCACATTCTAGTATAATCATCAATGAAAATAATGAAATACCCGCTGCCATTTAGTGAATGAGTCACTTGTGAACCACATAGATCTGTATGAATCAACTGCAGCTTCTCTATAGCTCTCAAAGCGGATTCTTTGAGTGGAAGTCTTGTCTGTTTGCCCAATAAACAAGCTTTGCACCTTGTGATCTGCTCCTCCAAGCTTGGTAACCCAGTTGTCATTAGCCTGACACTTGAATGCCATCTACTCCTTCTCAAGAGGATTCAAAGAAAAACTCTTCTGTTGCATTTTTATCTTGAACAACTCTTGACCACTGGAGTCAAAGATCAAACACTTCTCTTCTTCAAATATCACCTTAAATCCCTTTTCTACCAACTGCCCCACACTCAGCAAATTCTGATCAATTTTAGGCACATACATCACATCAGAAATCAGCTTTGTTCCAGCACAACTCTCCATTGCTACAGTCCCTTTACCTTCACTTCTAAGTACTCCCCATTCCCAATCCTCACTATTGACTTCAACGACTTGTCAAGGTTTATAAACAACGTTTCATCACTTGTCATATGGTTTGTGCAACCACTATCAACAAGCCAACTATCACATGGAGTACTAGAGGAGAAACAAGAGGCAACAAACAATTAATCTACCTCTTGCTGAACTGCAGCATGTGCCTCACCTTGTCGTTGATCTCTTCTCTTTGCAGACCTTCTCAATGTGTCCAAACTTATGACACTTTCTGCACCTTACATCTGGCCTCTTCCAACACCTAAAGTGTGGATGATTCTTTTTTCCACAGTATTGACATGAGGAATATCTTCCCTAATTGTTCTTGGAGTTGCCGGCACTATTCTCTCCTGTAGCAGCTTCTGAACCACTACTACCCTTTCCTTTCTTCCCTTTCCACTTCTTGACTTTTCTTGCTACATTTTGTTGTTCTTTGGCTAGCAAAGCTCCTTTTGTACTTCCTTCCAGCCTAATTAACCTCCTTTGCTCTTGTGCTTGTAGAGCACTTAGCAATTCTGCCAACTTGATTTGAGACAAATCCTTGGTATTCTCCAAAGAGGTAATGGTTGCCTCAAACCCTTCGGGTAAGGAGACAAGAATCTTTTGCACTAGCCTATTATCAGAGAGGTCAGTGCCTAGAACTCTTGCCTGATTTGCAATGCTTATCAACTTATCAGAATACTCCTTAATTGTCTTAGATTCCTTCATCTGCAGTCTCTCGAATTCTATGATCAGGTTTAGCCCCTTCATGCTTATAATCCTCTCATCTCCTTGATACTCAGCTTTGAGGAAGTCCCATATAGCTTTGGCTAATTCACAAGCCATAATTCTGCTGAAAATGGTAGGTGAGACAGCAGCATATAAACAAGACTTTGCCTTTGCTTTCCTTGTTGTCCTCTCCTTGTGAAACTCTAGGTTGCACGGACACGTCATATGTGCCTCCGTGTCGTGTCCGACACGTGTCCAAACGTGTCAGACATGTCGACACGCTCGGACACGCGTTGATCGCGTGTCGGATTTGTCAACACGGGGTCAACTTTTGTCGACACATTTCGACACGCGTGTCCGAGGGTGAGGGAGGAGAGACAAAGCCGCGAACCAGGCGAAGGTGAGCCCGCGACAACAAGAGACGGCAGAGAGAGAGAGAGAGTAGAGACTGAGGCGAGGGCCATGAGGAGGAACTTCACTGAGGGAGGCGCGCGTGGGGAGGGCGGTGTCGTCGAGAGAGGCGGCGGCAAGGGGGAGGAGGAGGAGTTCCCGGCGGTGTGCAGCCTCTCGGTGCACAGGACCGCGCGTTCCATCCCTGGCAAACAGAAATCGAGAGGAAGAGGAGAGGAAATGTGTCGTGCGGCGAGGAGGAGGAGAAGAAGCGTTGCTAGGGTTTTGAGAATAAAAGAATAAAAAAAGGGATTTGGCGTGTTGGAGGGAGGGGAAGTGACAAGAGGGAGGGGGAAGCGATGGTGTCGGGTGTCAGGTGGAGGGAAAAACAAGTGAAAATTTTGGGGATGGGAAAGAAACGAGGGAGGGTGTGGGGGCTTTTTATTTAATGGAAGGGTTTGGACACTTTGGGGGAGGGGGGGGGGGGTGGTAGGGGCGTTTTATTTAATCGAAGGGGTTGGGGGCTTTTTATTTAATCGAAAAAATTGTTAAATAAAATTAAAAAATAATTTTGAAAAATAAAAAGTACTGTATGTTGTAAATTCATTGTAGATTTTTTTTAAAGTATAAATTTGAATCAAATTAATTAAAAATAAAAATATTCATTTAATATATAACCTGTCGGAATGTATCGAAATTTTTTACTTTTGAAAAATGACGTGTCGTGTCGTGCCGTGTCGTGTCGCGTGTCCATGTCGGTGCAACCTAGGTGAAACTTGATTTGATTGACGGTTGGATTGTCAAGAAGGGGAGCAACTTCATAATTTTGTTCCACAGCTTCCCAAAAATCATAACCCTCTAGATGGGCTCGCATTCTCACTGCCCAGGCTTGATAATTTTCTCCATCAAACGCCGGTAGAGCCATTGCTGAAAAACCACTCAATCCTGCCTCCATCTTGCTTTTAACTTCTATGGATGCAGACACACCTCTCAATCAATCTCACAAGTCACTTACAGCCCCTTAAGATCAAGAAAGCTCTGATACAAGTGTTGTTTCTAAAAAGAACAAAGAATGAGTTGACAGCAAAAGTTATGAATCATGTTTAGAAAAATTGAGAAAAAAAAAATTCTTCAAATACATACTAGAACTTAACCATAAACCCACGTTGCCCACTAATAGCTTGCTTGGTTCACAAAACCATAAACAAACCAAGCTAAAATACATGCAGCTAACTGCTCTTACAAGATAAGATTGACCAAGTAAAACAACAATTAACCAACTCTTAGAAAATAGGACACCAACAAACTAACTAAACAAAACAAAGAAGAAAAAAAACAGAACGTGCAGTCTTGATACATCAACAGTTATCAATTTTTTTCCTTTTTATATGGTATTTTGTTGTTTTATACTTATGAATCTATTTTGGTGGCTTAGGTGTTTATTAAAGAAGGTATCGTTATTGGTTGCATGTCCAATTATATCTTTTCCAAGTTCTTATTTAGCATGTGGAATGTCATGCTATCCATGGAAGCAATTTCCTTGGCCCTACTCATCGTTGTGGTCGTCCCCAAGCCATATTCCCCCCAGTGACTCATTATGTAGGGATGCTTAGCCAATGCAAGGCTCGTTCTTATTAGGATCTCCAACCCTGAACAGCAGGCCACACTTTATTGTGTCGATATTAAGAAGGCTGTCCACATCCTTGAAGATTATAACGACGATGTCATCAATGTGCAAAGCATCGAGAAAGGTGTGTGGTGGGATCTTCTTCTCCCGACCTTCTCTATCCGTCAAGTACTCTTCTACGCTATTGAGATCCAAATTTTTCGACAGGCGTGTAGCATTGACAGCACTCAATTTTTTTAGAATATTGGTATCACCTTATTCGACAATATGCTCTTATGGACCATAGTTGTCAACTTTGTAAAGACGTCATTCATCCTCATTGCCACCTTCATTGAAAATTCGATTATTCATGTTGAGATCGTGATGGTATTCCTCCACTTGTAGGTACTCATCAGCTCGGTATGGCAGTTAGGTCCTCTGACCGAATTGGGTGCCGCTACACAATAATCTTGGTGGGGTTCATCGTTTTTGTCAAGGCCTTTCTCATAGGCATCGGTTACAACTATGCCTTCATGCTGCTGGGTTGATTTGTCGCTCAAATTAGTGTCAGCTATACCCTAATGATTGCCCCTGCCTACATTGCCAAGATTTCTCCTACCTTCTTTTGTGGCTTGTTCACCTCTTTGCCTATGGTACTCACTTATTTTCTTTTCCTTTTTTTTTTCAAATTTAGTGGCATCATTTCCATTTTTTTTATACGGTACTCTTGCTTTTTTGTACATATGAATCTATTTTGATAGTTTAGGTGTTCATTAACGTGGGTGTCATTATTGGCTAGATGGCCAATTATAACTTTTTTAACCTCTTATTTAGCTGGTGGTTTGTCACACTATCCATGGGAGTCATCTCCTTGGCCTTGCTCATTGTTGCGATCCTTGCCAGGTTGGATTCCCCTTAGTGGCTTATCATGCAGGGACGCTTGGCCAATACAAGGATCGTCAATATTAGGATCTCCAACTCTAAGCAAGAGGTTGTGCTTTGGTGAGTCGACATCAAGAAGGTTGTCAACTTCCCTGAAGATTGCAACGACGATGTTGTCAATGTGAAGAGCACCGTGTAAGACATGTGTTGGGATTTCCTTCTCTTGACCTTATGTGTCCACCACATACTCTTTTATACTATTGGGATCCAAATCTTTTGACAAGCTTGTGACATTGACATTATTCTCCTCTACAGCCCTAGAATTTTCAAAAAGGTTGGCATCACCTTCTCCAATAATAAGCTCTTATGGACCATGATAGTTGACTTCGTAATGACGCTATTCATCCACATTGTCACCTTCCGTCTTGACATGGTGGACAATGGTGGCTGCTACAGAGCAGCATTAGCGGATGATTGTCTCAATCATCTACCTTGCTATGTGCCTAACTATCCTCAACTAAAGCAATTGAAAGTACATCAACCAAAGTGACCCAAACACATATGCTTGGCCTCATTGTTCATTTATGCGGCCTCCTACTCTATTGGAATGGGGCTGATCACATCGGTTTACACCTTAGAAATATTTCCACTAAGGCTGCATCCGTAGGCATGAGCAACTGCTTTTGCTATGATCCAATTGATGAGTGCTATCATAACATTGGCATTCTTATTACTGAAGAAAGCGATCACCCTCGATTGAGCTACCTTCTTTTTCACAGAGATTGCAAATATCACGTGGTTGCTCTTCTTCTTAATAATGTCGGGGAAACTGGGGCAAACGCTAGAGGAGATGCGCCAAGTTTTCAATGAATGTATCCAATGGAAGTCTGTGGCAAGAGAGTTAGACATGTGAAGGTCCACAGCGAGAGAACTAGAAATGGTGAGATTGAGGCAATGACAATTAGGGGAGTAATTATTGTTGGAAAAGTATTAGATAACATGAACATAATAATAATTGTTGGAAATATATTGAAAACAAAAAACAGAAAATAAAATCAATTGTCTGAGGCATGCAAGCACAATCCTTAAGGATAATTCCACCTTTTAGAGTATGAAACTTGGTGTGTAGAGCTCTACCAACTATCCTTCCAAGATGTAACAGTCATTCTTCTTTATTACACACTAAATAATAGAAGGAAACAAGAACAATGTTATGTGTATAACCCAGCAAAGAAAAGAAAAGATATGAAAAGAGAAATGAGAGTATTTTGGTTTTGATGTATCTTTATAACTTTCCAATCACGTTCAAAGTGACTATTTGTAGTTAGAAAGAAAGAGAGGACCATTTAAAAACTATTGTAAATGAATTGATAATTAAAAAAGAATATGATTGTTCTAAAGCCATTATAAAATAATGAAGAAATAAATCAAACATTATAAACATGTAATAAAACAGTTTCAAAGCTGTTAAAATGTCGTTATACGACCATTGTAAAATCGTTACAAAAAATATGGTTTTCATGACAGCCATAACTTCTAACAAATATTTCGAAACTGTTGAAATATCCAACAATTATAAGATAGGGGTGTTTGGTAAAAATAAATGTCTTTGTTACGCTAATTCTCTTTGAAAGAGATTATGTTTGTGATTGAGTATGGATTGTAATGGGTGAGTGGGTCATGTAGAGATCAAAGACCCAACTTTCCCCAGCATGCACTTGACCGATCTTGGATTTGATCTTGTGGGGTTATTGTCGCTATACAATTCCCAGTAGCAGAATACTCATTATGAATTACCTTTGGGTTTAGCTATAGGTGGCGCATATCGTCTTCCTCTACCAAAAATTAGAGATATAGTTGATGCTCTATCACTTCCCGCATTATCATTCTCTCCACAAAGGGATAAAATTTATATTTTTGAAATGAAGAGTTTTACCACCTTTAGCCAAGCTTGTAAGATCGAAAGAGAAGCTGGTAGGCATTGTCGCAACCTAATCCCTTCTAACTAGGGAATGGGATCTAGGTTTAGGAGTATTGCTAACATTGGGCCAATGGCCTTTCATTGACTCAGGCTCTCCTAAATCCATATCTCACATGATAGTTGGGCATTTAAATTTTAACTAATTAATCCTAAATGAATGTCTATGTAAGGAGTCGCCACTATCCTCTCCACAAAGGGATAAAATTTACATTTTTGAAATGAAGAGTTTTACCACCTTTAGCCAAGCTTGTAAGACCAAAAGAAAAGCCAGTAGGCATTGTCGCAACCTAATCCCTTCTAACTAGGGAATGGGAACTAGGTTTAGGAGTATTGCCAACTTTGGGCCAATGGCCTTTCATTGACTCAGGCTCTCCTAAATCCATATCTCGCATGATAGTTGGGCATTTAAATTTTAAATAATTAATCTTAAATGAATGTCTATGTGAGGAGTCGCCACTAGCAAGTAAGATATGGGAGGATATTTTACTATTTGCACAATCAAAAACTCTAGATTCAGGGACTTTACTACATTAGTTCTAAGACTAATGCACTTTCGGTACCTAACATGATTAAATGCTCTATCGAAGAAATTTAGGTTTTGTCCTAACTATTCTAAAATAAAGAAAACAACATCCAGGATATTGAAATGTGCAACCGAGTATAACCACAAATCTCTAAAAAAAATGACAATCCAAAACAAAGAATCCTATTGTAAAGCCCTAAATGCTTGTTCAATTTTAGATTTTAGATTTAAATTTTTAGGAATTTTTTAATTTTTTGATTTTCTATAATTTTCCGAATTTTTTAATTATTTTTCTGGATTTTTAATATTTTTATTAAAATTTCTTGTTTTAATTTTTTAAATATATATAAAGATATTTTTTCCGAAAATAAGGACCCGGGCGGGACTTGTGGCCCAGCCTGAAAATGGACTGCTACAGTTCAGATGAATCTTGCTCAATGACACAAATGGGCTTTTACACATAAAAGGCTGTAATCGATAAAAAGAAAACGAATTGGGTTCAACTCATAGTTCGGTCCGAAGCTAATCTAACAAGCCCATCTAACCTAAGTACGGATCAAACAAACCTCAGCAACAATCAAGCGTGTGATGAAGTATAAACGAGTTTTTTCACTAACCTTCAGATTTGTCCGACGTTCATTGACGATGGAGCTGCTGTTCTACAAGAAACACGCAATCACTTGGCTTTGATCCATTGCCGTAATCTTCGGTTCGGCCGGAGGAGGCTACAAACACGAAACTTCTGAGAACCCTAGAACGAAACTGAGAGTTCAGCACTAAAGAGCGAACCAAAATCAAAAGCCAGAGAAAAAACGGGAGACTTGGACTTAGCTTTGGTTCTTCCTCTGCTAAACAGCCACGAATTGAAGGTAACTAAGCTTGAATGACGACTACAACATGGTTAAGGATGAGGTCGAGTAGGACCCCCTCAACATGGCTGCCTCCCTCGCTGCCGCCTCTGGCTCCGATGATGGCGACCACGACATTGCCACGGTCCACAGCAAGAGCTTCGTCTCCATCCAGGGTTGGGATTCCGAGATGGTCTTCGATTATAGGATCGAAGAGGACGAGTTTCACAAGATCAGCTTGCTTGAATGTGATTTCTTCATCCAAACCTTGGCTGAATCAACAACGACCGCCAATGCGCGGATCCTTTCCATGGCCTGGAAACACGCCCTCTGCAGAACATTCAGTATCAGTGAGGTTCCACGAGATAGCAACACTCCTTCCATCTTCTTCCTCTTCTTTGGCCGTGATTTGGGCACGAGCGAGAGAGAAGGAGAAGATGGCAACTAGAGCCGCCCCCTTCTGATGGTTTTCAACGAGCTGCTTCCCTAGCAGCTCCACGTCGTCTTCAATTCTGGCAGTCGTTCTTCTCCGGCGAGGGGCGGGGGGAGGAGCGCCGAGAACAGAACAGAGAACGTGTCGCAGCGGTTCTTGCTCGTCGCTCACAGCTCCCTGACGCACGTTTTTCTTCTCGGTCACCCGCACGTCACTGTTGCCTTTGTTCCCTTTGTAGCGTCACAGCCGCTTTTCCTTCCACGGAGCGATGGGCTGGGCCCTCTTTTTTTTTTTTTCTAAAGCTCCGATGGGCTCCAAAAGAGTGATGAAGATATACACGAAATGGGCCAAGCGACATGGGCCAAAGGAAATAAAAGACATGGGTTGGACTAATGGAGGAGGGGGCTTAGAAGGCTGCCAGACCACTCGATTATATTTTGATATCCTCTTTTTTAAAAATAATTTTTTACTATTTCTCTCCTTTTTTATCTTTTTTTCGTATTTTTAAATTATTTTGCAAAAAAATTGGACACTTGAATGTCCAACAAAATTCGGGTGTCAACAAGCATCCGTATTGATGGAAAGTGCAACTCCAGGAGTCGGATGCTATGTTATACAAATATTGTTGTCGCAACCTACCCTCAGTACACCACTTAGGGGTTAGGCTAATGAATTATTAAGTTTAAACTTAACTTGTACTCTCTCAAACTTATACCAATTCATAACTTATGGTTCAAATTGTTTAGAACTCAAGCAAAGTAACGAGAGACTTAGTTTACTCTTATGAGCCAGCAAGAATTTGATTATACTAGACTAATGCTCTTTTGGTAATATTCTTTTTTATAAAAAAAAAAGAAAGATATTTAACAAGCAACTTGGATTCATTTTATTACTATGATTACGTCAATGCGTAAACCACCTATGTAACACCAATAAAGTTGTAAATAAATCAAAAGACTTAACTTAGAGAATCGAGAGCATTTGCTATGTTAACTTGAAAATCACATTATCAATCTTAGATTTGATTTTTAATTAAGATGCAATCACCCCATTCATGGGATTTTCACTTATTTGATGAAATCCAAATTACATGCAATGTAATGCAATTATTCTAAAAGCAATGACATACAAAATGTCTATACTAAAATGATGTGCGACATGTACCTTAATGTACAAACTATATGTCATATCATTTTAATTGAATGACATGATTCTAAAGACAGATAATAAATAATGCAACTATCCTAACATATCATCCATTTCAATTTAATGACCCAAAACAAGCAATTATTAAGTGACGTGCAATAGATGAACCAATTCTATGACATGCACATGGTATATTCATGTTTTCTTTTTAATTAAAATTTATAATTAAAAACATGCAATTCAAATTAAAAAGAAAAAAGAAATTTGAAGCAATGTTTTTGTATTTTTATTCTTGAAATTCAGAATAAAGAAATTACCTAATCTAAAATAGGCAATGCTATTAAAAAAAAATCAAATCAAATTCTATCTAATTATTTTGGATTTTTTTTTTTTTTTTTGGGGAAACACTCGAGCAATATGATAAATATTCAACCAAATAATGCAATCCGCAAAGTTTATCTTATCAATTTTAAATTAAGAATCAAAATAAACGAACAACTCAAGTGGATAAGAGTATTGATGGCAGCTTATTTGTTTAAATTTGGAAATGGGTAAATCAACAATCGTATCCAAATAGTTATGGATAGGATAGAAGATTTTCCGTGCATAACATATCTTGTAATTAGAGATCAGATAGCCAGGAACTTGGTTGTTTTGTAGATTTTGTGGATATGCATATTTAATTGAATATTTTATGAAATATAGCATTCACTCAAAATAGGCAATCAAATATTTCAAATAAAAGATAAGATAATTGCCTAATCAAATTCGAACTCAACGTAATCAAACTGGACTCAATGGAGGTGGTTGACGGCGGCATCAACAGTGGTGCTCGTCACAGCAGCTCGGCAGCTGCGGCGGGCGCGGGGCTCGGTCACGGACGGCGGTGGGTGTGCTCACGGCTCGGCGGCGGTGCTCGCATGGCGGTCGGCAAACCTGCAAAAAGGAACAACAATGAGCCTCTAAGGCCGAGTGCGTCGCAACATCGTGGATGAAGAGCAATGACCGCGAGGAGGAAACCTAGCACGGCGGGTTCGATTCTGTGCGGCGCGGCAGGAATCACCGGAAGAGCGTCGAGCAACGAGCTATAGCTAGTGATTGCTATACGTCGCTGTCACAATTGGCGGTGATGCGAGACGGATGGAGCAGCGAAGTTCCTCTCTCTCTCTCTCTCTCTCTCTCTCTCTGTACACTCTCTTTAAGACTTTTCTACTGGGTAAGTAAAACTCAGCACTTAACCTAAGAATCGTCTCCGCCATGGAGTTTCCTCTCTACCGAATGTGTAGTCCCCCTCTACCAGCTGGGTAGTTCCTTGTAGCTTTTCTCAAATCCCACCTCGAAGCCACTATTTGCTTCGATTCTTTGTCTCTCTCCCTCGTTGATCCTCTGGCGACCCTAATTTCTGCCCTCTCCTCAGTAGTAAGGTACCGCTCCATTTTTCACTCTTCTGAGCTCCCTTCAACCCTCAAATCCACGATCTATCAAGAAACCCATTCCCCTACAAACAAATATGGCAGATTAGAACAATGAAGATAGAAGACTCGCGGCTCTGTGTAAAAGCATGGGAAAACTCTGGAACGCAGTCGAAGTCGTCGATATCCCAGGTGCTATCTCTCCCGAAAAATTAATTGAGTGTCGCAAAACACTATTTGGCCGATTCTATACAAACCCAGCCTTGAACTATAATGCTTTCTTAACCCTGATGAGGAAAGCTTGGAAGACGGAGAACTTTACCTGCGCAACGCTGGAACCAGGTTTATTCTCTTTCTCCTTCCATTCGGAAGCTGAGGCACAGAGAGTACTTCAATCGGGACCTTGGTCATTCTCCAGCCATCTCCTCATCCTTAGGCAGTGCGAACCTGATACACCAGAGTTCTGTTATGACTACAATCACTGTGATTTCTGGGTAAAGTTCTTTGGTTTACCCTATGGGAGAGTTACCTATGATGTGATTGAAGAAATAGCCTCCAAACTAGGAGCAATTGTTGAAGTAAAGCTAGAGGAAAAGGAAACTTGCACCTACAAAGTGGGTAAAGCCCGAGTGACACTGCCTTTAGAAAACCCGTTGAAAACTGGTGTAATTGTGAATCTAGATAATAAGAAGCTGTGGGTCGAATTTAAATACGAACGACTACCCTACTATTGTTACTCATGTGGCAGAATTGGCCATTATGCAACGGAATGTACCGAAATACCTTACAAGGAGTCAGGGCTGGAACAGAACTTACCGGCCAGATGTGGGGATTGGCTGCGAGCTAAGGTGAGGGAACTAAGTCCCTATGGTAAGATATTCTATGGAAAGAAGGAACTTCCTCCCAACGAAGTGGATGTAGTGCTTGAAACCCCATTATCTCCTGCACCTGCAACAGAACAGAATAGTTCACCATCATCCCAGCAAACCCAGGTATGTGATACTCGCCTAAAAGGAAAGGAAACTTACAAGCCTTCCTCAGCTCGGGAACTAATTCTGGTTGAAGTGAAAAGCCCCCAGAAGAGGGGAAATTGCCGCATTGATGAGGAATCAATCTTGACACTCCATGAGGAACAGATGAAGGAAGCTGAAGTTGGGCTGGAGATGACCCCCCTGCAAAGTCGAAAGGGAAGTGTGTGAAGTCGACTAATTCAAAAAAAGTTAAACGATTCTGTCCATATGGAGCACAACCATCAGCTCAACTTTCAGAGAACACTACTCAGCTAGTGGAAACACCTATTAGGGTGGCAAAGAAGTCGAGATCAATGGGCTCGGTGGCTAGCCTAATAAGCCACCAAATTACCCATGAAACTCTTAGCTGGAATTGCCGGGGGGCTGGGCAATCCACGACATTCCAGCAGCTTTGCCAGTCACCTTTGTGACTCAGAACGGCCCAACCTTGTTTTCATTATGGAAACTAAAAACTCAGAACAGAAAGTGCTCAGAATAAAAAGAAGACTCAAATTCCAAAACAGTTACATAGTTAATCCGGAGGGTACAGCAGGGGGCTTAGCTTTATTCTGGGATGATCATCTGCAGTTATCTATTAACTCCTCTTCAACCATAGCCATCTTCACCCAATGTCATCTGAAAGACAGTAATCAGGAAATGAAAATTATTTTTCTCCATGCTCCAACTGTTTTCAGGGAAAGAATCGAGTTATGGGAACAGATCTCCTCAGTTAGTATTGCATTATGGACTACCATGGCTTTGCTTGGGAGATTTTAACGAAATATTAAATCACTGGGAGAAAGTGGGCAAGTACAAAGCTGAAACTTACAGGTTAACTGCTTTCAGAGACTTTGTCAATCAATGCTCCTTGATGGACCTGGAATGTAAAGGGTGCTCCTTCACCTGGTCAAACAAATGTGAGGGAGAAAATCTGGTGAAAAAGAGACTAGATAGGGCTTTTTGCTCGCTTCAGTGGAGAATTACCTACCCAGAGGCTGAATGCATTGCTCTCCCGACAATAGGCTCGAATCATACTCCTCTCCCGTTATCCCTAGCTCAACCAAAAAAAGCGGGGAAAAGAAAGCAATTTAAGTATGAAGCATCTTGGGTGACGATGTAGAAAGCAAAAACATAGTCACGAGATGCACTGGAATGACCCTACCACAAAGGATCTTACCTTGGTGGACAAAGCGAAGCAAGTACAGCGAAGTTGATACAGTGGAGCAAGAGCAAATTTGGCCATGCAAAGAAGAGGGTCACCTGGCTAAAAGGTGAACTCCAGAACCTGATGAACAGCACTCAAATCACTGGAGAATCAGCTCAACAGAAAGAGATTACTAAAGAAATTGATAAGCTATGGCGTCAAGAGGAGATGTATTGGGGTATGCGGTCAAGAATCAGCTGGATAAAGTGGGGCGATAGAAATACACGATTTTTTCATGCAACGACAATTCAGAGGAGAAGTAGAAATCAGATAACAATGCTGAAAAATGAGAGTGAAGTATGGGTTCGAGGGGAAAAGTAGATACAGGGGATGACAGCCCAGTTTTACAAAAATCTATATACATCAGTGGGCTTCCGCAATTGGCAACCTATCATACAACTCATCCCTACTTTAGTAGATGACCAGATGAATCATACCTTGATGGCTCCACTTACAGGAGGAAATCACCACGAGATATGCGGCGGTGGGAGCTTTCAAGGCACCCGGTCAGCGGGTTTCATGGCATCTTCTACAAAGAGAGCGGTCGGCAATCTCTAAGGAGATCTTCCAAGAAATACAGCTATTCTTCAACTCTGGTCATCTAGATCCTGCATTAAACAGAACACTCATTACACTGATTCCCAAAGTCCCACAACCTGAAAAACTGGAGCAGTATCGCCCTATCAGTCTCTGCAACTTCCTATATAAAATCATTTCCAAAGTACTCACAAACAGGCTCAAACCAATTCTACCACACATCATTGCAGAGGAACAGAGTGCTTTTGTGGGAGGCAGGCAGATTCAAGATAATATACTGATGGTTCAGGAGGTGCTACATAGACTACGAACCAGCAACAAGAAGAAAAAATTTCAAGCAATTTTAAAACTAGACATTCAAAAGGCGTACGATCGCATCGAGTGGGATTTTCTTAAGGCCTGTCTAACAAAATTAGGTTTCTGTAACCTATGGATACAGAGGATCATGCAATGTGTGAGCACAGTATCTTTCAGCATAAATTTAAATGGAGAGCCTTTACCTTTCTTCAAACCTACCCGTGGCTTACGCCAAGGAGACCCTCTCTCACCTTACCTCTTTATCATCGTGGCCAATGTGCTATCCATCCTAATGAAGAAAGCTGTTCAGGAAGGTTCACTTACTAGAATCAAGTTGAACAACCACCGCCCTACTCTGTCCCATCTACTCTTTGCTGATGATTCTATCTTCTTCCTGCATGGAACAATTGTTGAATGTCAGAACTTGGCTGGTATCTTAAATCAATCTTTTGTTTTGCCTCAGTCGGGCAATTAATCTCAACAAATCGGGTATCTACTTTAGTAAAGGATGTCCTATAGCTCTAAAGAGAAACATGGCATTAGCCCTTCGAGTACTAGAAATCACAAAGACAGGCAAGTATTTGGGCATACCTTCAGACTGGGGGCAATCAAAGAAGGACATGTTCGCATGGATCTTAGCGGGTCAACTCCAAAGCTGGATATTTGGAAGGAAAAATTGTTATCAAAAGCGGGAAAGGAAATACTTACAGAAACGATAATACAAGCAATCCCTCAATATGCTATGTCAATATTCAAAATTCCTATATCGATTTGCAAAGCAATTGAGAGAAAGGTTGCATCGTTTTGGTGGAAAAGTAATGAGAAAAAGGCTGGCATTCACTGGAAGAAGTGGGATTTGTTAAAAACTAGAAAGAGTGAAGGGGGTTTGGGTTTTAATGATTTACAGACTTTCAACACAGCAATGCTAGCAAAACAGATGTGGCGCATAATTAAAAATCCAGACTCACTAGTAACTAAATTATTGAAAGGGCTGTATTACTCACATGGTGACTTCGGCATCTTTGCGAGAGGATCACGACCCTCGTGGGGTTGGCGAGTATCATCAAGGCAAGGGATTCGGTTGCTCCTCAAGTGATGCACGAGGATAGGCAATGGAAAAAAAAAAAAAAACATCAATTAGAACAGAGAGATGGCTAAAAAGTGGCCCCATAGGAGGCCCGGCATCAAACCAAGAACCGGGCAAAGTCTCGGATCTTATAAATCCAGTACGGGCACATGGAACGAACCTCTTCTACACTCTATGTTTGTGAAAGAAGGGTAGGGAAATTTTAGCCACACCCATTGGCTTACGATGAAGAGGATCAAGCTGGTATGGATGCACACAAAATCAGAAATTATTCGGTAAAGAGCGGTTATTTCATATTCGAAACGCCTCGATTTATCTGAGAATACACAAGCAACCTCATCTTACACAGCCAATCCCGACCTCTGGAAATACATTTGGCAGTCCACAACCCCACCCAAAATAAAAAATTTCCTCTGGAACGCATGTAACAATGCCCTAGCAACAATGAAAAATTTGCACTACCGAAGGATCGTACCTTCTCCTTTATGCCCCCTCTGCAAACTGGAAGCAGAAACGCTTGAGCACACTTTTCTCCTCTGCCCATGGACAGCCAAGGTATGGAATTCAGCCCCTCTGCATCTACGGATATCCAGGTTTGGCCTTACCCGATTCGAAGACTGGATCTGCAGCATAAAACAGAATCCAGTTATCTCGGGAAATTTTAACCATATAGCGGTAGTACTATGGAGTATCTGGAAGGAAAGAAATCGGTTTATTTTCAGCCATCAAATCCCAAGACCGCAAGCAACAATAGCTAGAGCAGAGGCGTTCGCGAGAAAAGCTACGAGAGATCTAAACGACAAACCAAAAGCAAGAAGAATATCGAAATCTTATCGAATCTGGTGTCCACCTCCTCCCGGGTTCGATTCGAATCAACATCGACGCATCTTTTGATCCCGATCTGGACATCAACGAAGCACCCGGCGAGCGAGCGAACTTCCTCGACACGAGGCTGCCATCGCCTATGTTTGTCGAGATCACAGAGGCTTCCTCGTGGATGGATTTGCGAAGCCAGTCGAGGCTACTTCGGCTTCTCAAGCGGAGGCGATTGCGATGGAAGAAACCCTAAAATTTGTCGAAAGCCGCGGATTTCTCTCTCCTCAAGTACACTCTGACTGTTTGCCTTTAGTGCACGCGTTGAAGACTTCGACTGAACTGAGTTGGGAACTGCAACCAATCGTGAACCGAGCCCAAGCAAAACTCGGTCATCTCCCGGGCCTCTCACTGGCCTGCAACATGAGCACAAATCGATCTGCGGATTGGATAGGGAAGGCATGCCGAAACAACATCTTACCCCGAACTGGATTTCTAACCCCCTGCTTTATTTGATCTTCTATGCACTGATGTTCTAAGTGTTATTTTCCCTCATATGAAATAGTAAATCAAGCGATGATGTTTGCTGTTAAAAAAAAAAAGTAAAACTCAGCGAGAAGACACACCCACGATTTCCCTCTCCCTCAATGTGGCCGTGTCCTCTCAGTTTCGCCAAGTGGAACGTTGCGAGAGCCACGGAAATCTGATTATCGTGGGCTTTCAATCGTTGTCGGAGATCGTGCCTCGGCTGGACAGCCAAAACGTCGTGTGGTCTCGGGACAGCAGGGGCAGAGACGACTCAGTCGTGTTGGCTTGACGCAGCGGCGGCGGCGGAATAAGGATAGAAAGTCAACGGGCTGGGACTTAATCGTTACTTGGTTGTCGGAAAGGATCGTGGCAAGGTTGATCCTCGGTGGTGCAGCGGACGATGGGAAGCAGCGGTGGACGGCAGCTAGGTCACAGAACAGCAAAGGGCGGTGCCGATGCATGGGCTCGGCCGTAGGAGGTTTCGATCTTTCCTTACAACACTCACATGTGAAGTGATGAGAACCATAAAATAATCCACCCCACTTTTCTTTCCTGTCTATGACAATGGAAAATGATTTTCGTTTCCCAATCAATCGTCCATCGCGAAGATCATGCCGATTGTGTTTTATGTGACCCAAAAATCTCGAGCAACCGTCACCAATTTTTCCAAATTTTCTTTGAAAAATTTTGGCTATTTTTCATGAGCGCAGAGCTTGGCCGAATTGGTTATCACCATGGGCTTAGTCCAATTAATTCAATTAAGCTAAGGATGAACCTAAGTGGTTATCATGTCATATCAAAATTATGGCTGCCTACTTAACAGTTAACACAATTAATAAACGAATATATTCCTGAATTCAAAGTTCAAACAACGAAATAGAAATTTACCCATGTAATATTTAGATTATTGAGTTCTCTAATAATAATCATGAATTTTGTTTTCGTAGTGGTTACAAATTACAATTTGATCACACCATATAAATATAAAATTTCAAGTAAACCTAGGATTTTGTAAGCTTATGACTAGTTTCTTTTCAAACTTATGTGAGATTGATGACGAATTGCATATTGTAAATATGCTGCGTTGGTCATGTTAGGATTAGAATGACCCATTCAATTCAATCTAATTAGTTAATCGAGTTATTCATCTCTTGTAATTTGTTGACCTGTTTAACATGGTCATGTTCAAATGGAGTTTTCTAATAAATTTTTTTGTTAATCTTATCCCACTCAGATTGACGTACCTAGCAATCCATTGTCAACTTGACATTGACAGACATGACCAATAAAAATGGATTGCCATCTCTGTTAGCAGTTGAATGTTTGCTGAGCAAGTTTGATGTTTGCATTCCGTCATGCAGATTTTGAGCAATTCATAATCTTTCCCACAAGAGATTAGAGACACGTTCCAATGATAAAGGACTGTGGCAGGAGGAATTTCTACTTGAGAAGTAATGAGGGTAACATTCAAGTAAAAACATAGATAACTTACTTCGACATCATGCAGTAAAATCGTACCATCTTCAAGTCCCAAGACAACAAACTTGCCATCAGGATGCCAGCATAATTTGCCTAGAGTAAATTAAAATGATTAAGAAGTGCCAGTATTGATGACACATTAAAAAGTGTAAATAAAGTGAGTTCATTGTAAACAAAAAAGAACAGAGAATGAATAATATGTTCCCATTAAAATTAACACAAGAAGAGGGAAAGAGAGGGCACACATGTTATCCAACAAAATGTTAATCAAAATTTGTGGAGTGAGGCAAAACGTGATAACTGTAAAAAATAACTGAGAGGGATATCGGTAACTTGATAGAGGATTTCTTTGAGCTAGTAGGTCATCTAAAGTGGGGGAATATACCTCTTGTTGGCAGGCTCCAATCCAATAACTGAATCAAAAAAAAATTTTGTTGTTCAACAATGGAACCTCAAGGTGGATTGGATGCACGAAAGCTTTCTCCAGGCAAAAATTACAAATGTACTAGTATCCACAACTTTAGTCTTAACAGAAACCATTAAAGGATTAGCTCAAGTACTATAGTGCACTCAAAACATTCTCCATATCCAGAAGACAATATGACGAGCGAAGCATTTAGATGTTTCTGGAGAAAATATCTTCTCTTTAAAGTTTTCCAGTGAGAATAGACAGCAAGAACTACCAAGGCTGGGCATCTAATCCTAACCTCTTACAAATTTGAATTACCGAAAGATTAAGTCATATAGGAACTTAACATACTTGGACACAGCTTCCCTTACAGTCCTAGTCTCTTTGCTTTCCGTGATTCCTCCCTCCATCCCTCTAAACAAGATTGTCATACAAGTATGCAACACAACTGGAGATATATCCTACTCGAAAGTCAAAACTACCACCAGCGAGCTTGTTAATCAAAATGACATGAACAAATGCCCTTCCGTAATGAGAAGAAGATAAATAAAACTTCAAGGAATACTAAATCTCTCCTTGTAGGGCACGATCAGTCAGTAAAAGAATCCTTAATCAATAAAAGAAGAGGAGCCAGTAGTAAAATTACATTGTGAGAGTCACCATCAGAAATCTAGGAGATTTTTTTAGATGCTTGATGACATTTAGATGGTATTCTGCAAGAGCTAAACCTGCGAACTCCAAGCGGGCATCAAGCATTTCTGCACCTGACATATCTATCTATCTGGCATAAATGGCATCCCCCCAATTCATGTTAATTATTTTCATGGACACTTTAACTGGTGTACAAAGAAGGGCAACAATCTGATTGAGAAGTCGATAAGAATCCATTGTACCTATAAATAAAATCCCTTCATTCAACTAATACCAGCTTGGAATTCTTTACTCGCGGCCAAGTCATCTCTAGATTTCCACTCACATCACCATCATTCACTCTTCATTTCTGTATAAAAGACCAACTCCTTGGGTCAACGTCACATCCTCATTTAGACTTCCACGCACTTGATACCTCTATATTCGTCCAATTCTCTATCGAACGCAATTCAAGCTAGATTGGCACTTACAGTGGTCCTTATGGCGAAAAAGGAAGAGTGGCACATTTAGGAGAAGCTAAAGAAGTACAACAAGATAAGGCCAATGACTCGAGGGGCACACCAAGCCATCATTGAAGAAACGAACTTTCTCGAGTCTAAGCAATACCCAGGAAAGATTTGTCCACAGCCTCTGCCAATTGAAGCAATGAAGCACCCACACCTTCGTGTTATCCATGACCATGGCCAGCAAAGCCTTCTCGGGATTCAACTCCGCTATCTTCACCTGCCAGTCGAAAGAAATCTAACCAAAATCTCACCAAACCAAGTTGGAAAACAGCCTAATAGGAGGTCGCAAAAAGAACGCCCGAACGACAGCCGAACCTGAGAAGCCAAAGCAGTCCGTCAGAACTGAAGCTGAAATGGAAGCACGCACGGTGACCCTCCTCCGTCGGTCTCCATTTGCCAGAAAGCTCCGCAAGCAGCCGGCAAACGCAGTGTACATGGAGGCTGAAGGGTCCCGGCCCGCCAGACTCATGGGACGTCACGTTGATGCGAATGGGGTGAATTAATTATTGAAATGTGATTTGGAATAAGGAAATATGACCATCTTCATTTGCTTGAATGACGATTATCACGTTGATGCAAGTGAAAATCCAAAAGCTTTTCTTTGACCCGAACCAAACCGCCATAAAGCCCAATGTTTTAAGCTATCGCATGAACCGACAAAAGCACTGACTTTAAAAGATCCAATATATTCGGTTCGAGTTAGGTTGGTTTGGGTATTTTTGACACCCCTAGCTAATAGGGATCATCGCGCATGGTATTTTTTAAAACTTAATTTGTAAAAGGTCAACTTAATCAATGAACAAAGGGTAATGAAAGCTTATTGGAGAAAACGCCAATATGCTTGTTGAAGTTTTTTACTATATATGTACTAGTAACTTTATTCTATGAAATTCCATATGATCTTCGAGAGATAAGAACACTAATAGTGTCATAATTGTCATAGGGCATTTACTTGAGTGATATAATTTTTCCACTCACTTGAGTGTCACATCATTGTAAAATCGTTCATTTGAGTGATTATTTCAAGAATTCGTCCTAGGTGGCTTTTTTACTTAATTTTATATTCCAACGTGGTTTTCTAAGTCTAATGTTTTGTCCAACGTGGCGAGTTTAAAAAATGTATGTATTTCTCTCCTTCTCTCTACATGCTTCCTCTACTGAAGTGATAATGTCTCTCTCTCTAAATGCTTTGTCATACGATAACATTTCTCTCTCCGAAAGCTTCCTATTTGAAAGTTGTAGACCCCATAGAAGAAAAAGCTTCCTCTCTTCCGTGCGTCTTCTGTCTTCTTCACTCACTCTCTCACTCACTCATTGTCATCTCTAGGGGTGTGCAACTGAATCGGGTAAACCCAGTTCCCGGACCAACCCACCCGGAAAACAAGGTCGGGAACCAGTTCCCGTAAAAACTGGTCCAAGAACCAGTCCCCAAAATTCAGAACCGGTTTGAACTCGTCCAAGAACCGGTTCCGAGGGATTACCCACCCAGGAACCGAATTGACCAAATCGATTCAGGAACCAATTTGAGAACCGGTTTGTAAGCCAACGCAAAAGTCCAAACCCTAATTTGTTCCCCTGTTTGAGAACCGAAATGTATGCCTTATTGTCGACCTTGCAGCTTCACTAGTTGCTGGTGTCATGAGGAGCCGAGCGGCGGTGCTGGTGCAGTGGCAGCTCCACAAGGGCAAAGGTGACAGCGACGGAGCTTTGGGCGGTCAAAGGTGTCGGGTTGTCGCAGCCACAGCAGAGGCAACGAGTGGCAGTGCGAGCTCGCGGGTGAGGGGGCTCCAACGATGGCGCGGTGGTGCAACCGCGGCGACGCAGGCACAGCGGTCAGCGGCTGTGGCGTGCGGAGGGAGCCCGTGAAGAAAATGCTTGATGCACTATTATGTTTCTTCTTTTTCTTTTTCTTTTCTTTTCCCCCGCTGGCTTGTCACGTCTCCCTCACGTCGCTCTCTGCTGCCCACGTCTCCTCCGCCTCCTAACCTTGACCTTGACTCTCGAGGCTTTTCCTTCCCTTTTTTGTATTTCTTTTTCAAAGGAATGAAGAAGGCCTCCTGCCGAGTAATCCCAAAAAAAAAAAAAAAAAAATGGAGTTGTCAAGCTGTCTTGACCTAACCTCAAGTAAATCACTTAGGGTTTGACTAATGCATACGAAATTAGGTAGAAATTTACTTATTAATTACACTTAATGTTTCAATATAAATTAGAAGAATTATGTTGTTTTCTCACGTATTAATATAAAATTCAAAATTGTATAGGATGGGCGGTTGCAAAATAAGTTCCAATATAAACGGGGTTAACCCTAGAATTGGACCGAAAAAAGAGTGGGTCGGATACAAGGTTCAATGCAAACAGGATCGGATACGGGGTCCAAAAAGGAGAAGCCAGGTTATAACGGGGTCAGGTACAAGGTCCAGGTCTGGAACCTACCCACCCTGGACCCGATCACCCCTAGTCATCTCTCTCACTCAATAGAGACTAAATGCATGGGAAAAGGCTACAATGTGGAGGGAGAGATCAAGGCTTGGTACGTGACGAATCTTGTTGGACTTCATAGCCCCGATAGCAAAAAGCTTGACCTTTATCTTGGTTTTTTTTTTTAATATAATGGTGAGCCGTTACTCTTACTTATTCTCCCCAATGCAAAATTGATAAAGTGTTTTGGCCCACTTTGAGGTATCAGGGTTTGGTTAGGGTCAAGAAGAAAAGTTGAATCATTCACCAATTTCTTTAAAATAGGTTAGGATTCTTTTACTAGATGTCTAAATAACGTCGTTTGCTCTCTCAATTGCTGACTTCATCTTACCAGCGAGCCACATCATATGATTTGTTCTTAATTAATGCCGTGTCAAATTTTCCAACAAGATAAATTGCCGATAGTACTCAAGTGATCAATTTTAAAATTTATGATATTCCAATAAGCGCTATACGAAAATTTTGACACTCATAGTATTCTTATCCCAAACTTCCTATAACATGCCCTTTACTTAAGTATTGTAGGAATTTTTATCTCGCCTCATGAGTTAGATTTATGTATCCATCACTGTAAATTTTATGTATATGCATATACATTAGATTGTTTAATGATTTGGAGACCAAACATTTAGGTTATAGTATAGCTTCTTGGCTTTGAGAACGAATCAAATGAATTTGTAATATTAATTTGAATAGTCCAAAAATAATAATGTAACTGCTATATTTCACCTAAAGTATAAATTAGTACTCTTCCACAGGTGTGTAAACTGTAATAAAGCTAAATAAATGCCTACATACTTATAATAAAGAAAAATGCACACATACATGCATGCACACATTTGAGGAAAATGAATGATTTAAAAAACATATTTCTAAAAATGGTCATTTGTCTCACTCACAAAATAAATGAACAAAAAAAAATTATTTTCCACAAAAATGCTTACCCATAATTTATCGTTACAATGGAAAAAAATTTCATTGGTAATTATTTCAATAATATAAATGATCATTTTTAAGAATATATTTTCTAAATCATTTATTTTTTACGAAGAAACAGACCCTTAAATTGACAATTTACTGTCCAATGGACTATAATTCCTTAATCTCTATTATTCTAACTATTGTCCCATTGAAAAGGGTCACCCTCATGTCTTGTGAATACATAGTCAATAAAAAGACATGAATTTCTTTTCATTTTGCTTCAACTTTAATTTGTTAACATAATGTCTAAAAATGGAATTATTTATAAAAAAAAAAAAAAAAAAAACTTGTTTTCGTCAATAGGAACCTTTAAAAATCACAATTATAATTGCATGTGCTTTAATCCAAAAGATCAATTCTACTTAAATGCAAATGACATTCAGTAAATATGAAATTATAGAAAGATTAGCGGGATAGAGGCCGTTAGGGGTGTTTGGGCCAATTTAGATCAACACCCTGGCCCTTGTGGTTTTTTTTTTTTGTTTTTTTTTGGTCAGTAAAACACGAAAATATATTAATACGAGTAACCCATACAACCAGCGGCTATAGCATCCGCACAGAGCAAATTCATGAGAGGAAAGGGCGGAAGAAGAGCCCAACTACGAGACAGAGAAGTTCTATTATGGGCCTTGCAAGCCCAGTCGGCTGCCGCGTTCGCCTCCCGTCGACAGAACCCTAGCGATAGATGAGAGAAACAGGTTAACAGGAAGGCTGCCTCAGAGAAGAGAGCGCGATCCGTCCATGGCAGCTGTGTCTGACGATTCAGCATTTCCACCAGAGTGAGATTATCAGATTCCACCATAAGCTTTGCATATTGGAGCCCCTGATCAAGAAGATGCCGAAGCGTCACGGAAAGGGCTTGGATCTCCACCGGCATAGCGGAGGACGTAGCTACGCCTTGGGAGAAACCATCGGTAAGTCTGCCTTGGTGATCCCTGCAAATACAAGCTATTTTGCCTTCAGTGCTCCCCTGTTGATAAGATCCATCAATATTAATCTTTAGAATGCCACGGATCGGGGGACGCCGGGATGTTCCTTGTTTTTTAAGAGAGAGCCTTTTGTGTGCGGAGAGCCTAGACAACCGATCGACTGGGTATGAGTCGGTGTTGCCTGCAGCTTTGGATCGGATACGGAAAAGTGCCTACGAAAGGAAACTATTCCGAGCTCGCGAGATCTGCCACGAGTACATTAGAGATAAGTGCCAGTCGAGATAATCGGTTGCTATGTCCGATAGTGGACACAATCCATGAATCCAGACGGTGAAGATTGTTGGGATTGATGGGGAGACCGATCTGGGGGTGAGACCACACCCTGTGAGTCCACGAACAGAGTAAGAAAAGATGTTCTAAAGATTCTGGGACCTGATTTTTACACAGTGAGCAACAAGGGCTGTCAATAATATGCCGTCGACGCAGGTTGTCTCTCGTTGCTAAGGAGTTGCTACAAATGGACCAGAGAAATATGCGGATCTTGGGAGCTGCAGGCATCTTCCATAGGTTGCGCCAAAACCAGGTAGGAATTTGATATGATGTAGAAGCACCAGTTGATAGAATATCTGATGTAGTCTTGGTGATTGCATGATATGTTGATTTGACCGTAAATGTGCCATGATTAGTTGCTGTCCATATGAGTGCATCTCTGGTGAAAGTAGGTCTGATCTGAATGTCTGTGATTTGTTGAATGATCGGCAAGTCGAAAAATTTGTGCAGTAGATCGATCTTCCATGAGCTGGTAGACTAATCAATAAGATCAGCTACTAGTAGGGGTTCTTCCTAAGCCTTTGGTCCACCTAGAATGCCCATAGGTAGCCATCTGTCTTCTCTGATGTTAATGCATGTTCCATCCCCTACTGACCAACGAACGTTGGTTAGAATAGCTTCCCTCCCACTCAAGAGACTCTGCCAGCCCCAAGATGGGCGAGAGCCCTTGATAGCTTTAAAAAAATTGGAGGAATGAAAATATAAACCTCTAAAAAAGTTTCCCCATAAAGATGAAGGTTGTTGAAGAAGACGCCATGCTTGCTTGCCAAGCATGGCTTGATTGAAACGGCTCAAATCTCTAAAGCCTAAACCCCCTATTTCCTTTCGATTCTGTAGCTCCTTCCAAGACTGCCAATGAATTCCAGACTTGATTTTATCATTGTTCCACCAGAATTTAGCCATACGTTGTTCGATAACTTTGCATCAGGAAATAGGAATCTTAAAAACAGACATGGCATATTGAGGAATAGATTGAATCACAGTCTTAAGCAAAACTTCCTTCCCTCCCTTAGATATGAGTTTCTCCTTCCATCCCTCCAATTTCGACTGAATTCTACTCATAAGCCAAGAAAACATATCCCTTTTAGAGCATCCCGATCTGTAGGTATCCCTAAATACTTACCACATCGTTGTAAAACAGGTACCCTTAATTCACGAGCCAAATTTTCCTGAAGAGAAATAGGACACGAAGGACTGAAGAAAATTCCAGATTTGTTTCGATTGATAGTTTGTCCAGTGGCCAAACAATACTGGTTTAGTATATTAGAGAGATTCTAGCACTCCATCAAGGTACCATCAAGAAAGAACACAACATCATCAGCAAAAAATAAATGTGATAAAGTAGGACACCATTGATTCAACTTAATGCCTGTGAGTAAGCCCATATCCATAGCATTCTGGATTAGAGAGGATAATAGATTGGCAATGAGAATAAATAAGTAAGGGGATAAATGATCACCCCGCCGAAGCCCTCTTATGGGATGGAAGTTCGTAAAATTGACCATTCATTTTGACGCACATAGTTGTTGTTGAGATGCACTGCATAATTAACTGGACCCAGTGAGAATGAAAGCCTAATGTGAGTAAATAATCCTAAAGAAAATCCCATTCAACACGGTCATACGCTTTTTGCATATCTAATTTAAGAATAGCTTGAAAATGTCTCTTCCTTCTTCTGGTCTTAAGCTGATGAATGACTTCCTGGACTATTAGAACATTATCTTGAATCTGTCTTCCAGCAATGAAAGCACTTTGTTCCTCAGAAATTAAGGTTGGCAGCAGATGTTTTAACCTATTAGCAAGCACTTTTGAAAAAATCTTATAAGCATAGTTGCACAAGCTAATAGGGCGATACCGATCCAAGCTTTCTGAGTTTAGGGTTTTGGGAATTAGAGTAATAGCAGTTCTATTTAAAGCGCACGGTAATGATCCAGAATGAAAAAAATTGCTGAACTGCCCGAAAGATATCCACTTTAAGAACATCCCAATGAGATTGAAAAAATAGGCCATTCAAACCATCCGGACCTGGGGCTTTTGAAGCACCTAATTGAAATGTGGCCTCTTTGACTTATTCAAGTGTTACCTGAGCGAGAAGCATTGCATTCATTTCTGCATTAACCATATGTGGACACTGCTGTAAAATCTGAGCATAACAGCGAGGGCCCGAAGTGGTATAGAGCTGTGAAAAATAATTGGTAGTCATGTCTTTTAGCTCTCCAGGATCCCGAACCCATTGCTGATGTTCATCATGCAATACATTGATACGATTACGTTGCCGTCTTTGAAGTGTAGTGGCATGAAAAAATCTAGTATTGCAATCTCCCCATTTTAACCAATTTATCCGAGAACGCATCGCCCAAAATTGCTCTTCCTTCTGCCATACTTTCTGAGGTTCCTCTTGTAAAGTTCGTTGCCATGATTGATTCGATGAAGTAGGATGCTGATTTGTCATAATTTCTAATTGATGCTCTAATTCAATTGCCTTTTGTCAGTTATGGGAGAATTTCTTACGACTTCAAGTGGATAAAGCAGCAACAACTGCACGAAGCTTGGCTGAGAGAGGAGAGTCCTGCCTCGAACTAGAGTGCCAAGAGGTTTGAATGACTAAGCGACAGTCGAGATCCTGATTCCAGAAAGCTTCAAAGGTAAAATGCCTCTATCTTCGAACCGCACAGGGTATAGTGTCTAATACAAGTGGACTGTGATCTGATCCTACTGCAGGAAGAGCAAAAACTTGAGCATTCGGGAAAGTAACGCGCCATTCAGTAGTACACAAAGCCCTATCAAGACGCTCCTTCACTAATGCATCCCCATCTCGGTTATTGGACCATGTGAAAGCGCAGCCATGAGTATGGAGATCCAACAGGCTACAATCATTGAGAACATCTCGAAATGAAGACAGACGGTAAGAGTCAGCAGGCCTAGATCCCATCTTCTCCCAACGGTTTAGAATTTCATTAAAATCACTGAGGCAAACCCAAGGTAAACCATTGTAACTGCTAAATTGCCACAAAGTCTGCCAAAGAAACTTACGCTCATGAAAAACTGCAAGTGCATGAAGACAAGTAACCCGCATGGATCTGCCCTTCGAGATATCCTGGCAGATAAAGTCAAAAAAATGAGGATTGGAGGTAATGTCTGTCAACCTCAAGCCATCATTCCAAAAAGAGCTAGGCCATGCGCAGAGCCAACGGGGCTGAAAACTTGAAGGTGCTGAAAATGCAAGGTACGTTGCAAACGAAACAAAACTTCATCGCCATTCTTCGTTTCCATCAAAAATATCAGGTTGGGCTTTTCTTTAGCCACTAGGGCTTTTAAAGCTTGGACTGTCAAGGGATTGCCCAAACCCTGACAGTTCCAACTGAGAAGTTTCATCTTTGAACAGGTGGCTGTTTAGGGCCAGCCACCGTCGCCCACAAACCATCTTCACCCTCCTCTACAATCGGTGTATCCAACAAGAGAGAATCATCATAAGCTACCGGATGTCCTCCAGTATGTCATATGGAGTATAGCGTCGTGGTTTTTTAGCAGGTCCGGTTTTTATACTCTGACGAACACCTTTTCCTTTCTTTGCTTGAGGAACCGAGATCTGCATTTGCACTCCTTTGAGCTTTTCGTCAACAGGAATTAGAGTAGTATTAATATTGTGGCTAGTCGAAGGAGCAGAGCCTAGTATAGCTAGTGGAGGATTTGCTGTTGCTTTGGGGGTAGGTGGTGGTAGACGAGGGATAGGTTGAGCATTGGTGGGAGGCGTTTCAGGTATGGTTTCCTCCCACTCCTCCTCCATAGCTGATTGTTCACAATAGAATTTCCAGTAAGGGCTATATTGTTGTACTTCTACTTTTAACCAGGGGCCATAAGGAGTTTTCCCAGAGTCAACCATCATATTCTCCTCGAAAGGTACTGACGGACAGGAGTCGGTATAATGGCCCAAGCGGCCATAGGAGTAACAATAGTGAGGTAACCGTTCATACCTGAAATCCAGACAAAGAGTTTGCTTTTTGAATTTAATTAGTCTACCTACCTTCAACGGTTCAGATAAAGACAGCTCTACTCTTGCTCGGCCTGCTCTCAGAGTGGAACCAGTGACAAAATCCGATTTTACTTGCAGAACATCACCAACCGTACTGACTGCCTTGCGAATCATATCATCCGTACAACATTCTAAGGGTAGACCAATCACCTGGACCCAGAACGTACAGGTAGAGAAATCAAAATGTGAAGAGGGTGTTAGCTACCCAAGGTTTAAAATTAATGAGATGTCCTGCAAATTGCCAAGGTCCTGTTTCTAAGATTCTCTATTTTTCAGATTGAGACCGGAATTTGGCTAAATAAATGCCCGCTTCTCTCTGCAGTATATCAACTTGCTCCGACCTCCATGCCCTCTTCAAGACCGATTGAAAGGCTTGGAAATTAAAGGAAGGATTGGAAGGGACTTTACCGATTAACGTTAACTTGCACTCCTCAACTGCTTCAGTGCGGGTTCAACATGCCATTCGCCAATTTCCTTTTCAGAACATAATCGCCCAATTTTTGACAGAGGGCTGCAACTCGATATGCATCAGGATCCTCATCGCAGGCCATTACAAGAGTGGGGATGTCGCCTTAGAAGATCAAGGTCTTAAAAGAAGAAAATTGCGACATGCAGAGGAGAAAACTAAATCCCGTAAGGCAGGAGGAAAGAGATGCTGCAAGTAGACACTGAGGGGAGACTGGGTTAAGGTGTGGAATGGGGGTACGCTAGATAGAGCCTAGGATGGAAGAAGAAAGGAAGATGATGAGGAATTGCAGCTTGCATGGCTACCGCAAGATGAGCGAGACTAAGGAAGAAAACAGATTACAAGAGAAGAAGAACTCTACCCCACTGATAGAGAGAAATCTCGACAAGACGAGAGAATTCAGCTCGCACGTGCAAATTGAATTGGAAATATGGTGTGAAATTTCACCTGGCCCTCGTGGTTAAAGACCGTGCAAATCACCAATGTGATCACTAGAAAATGGCTCTAGGAGGTCTTTGTGTGGCCTTCAAGCTTGCCTCAGACAGCCACGAGACATAAATGGATGAAAAGATCTGCTTTCGCTATAATTCTAACACAACTAAATTCTGCTCTGACATTGAGATTTCTTTCCCTTTCTTCAAACTTTGAGATTTGTTTCCCTTTAAAGATCAATATATAAGAAGTCTAGGGTTACAAAATTGAACCTGACGGACAACATAAAGACTAACTATGGTGAGCAATGTTTAATCCTCTTTCTAGAGATTAGAACATTTAGATCTCACAAAAACTACTACTCTTCATCCGATCAGAATCAACTTTGGTTTAGATCTTTTTTGATTCGCTTAGCTCCAAGGATGATGAGGCTGGAGAACAACCTCCCTCATGAGATAGTCCTCGAAATTCTCAAGAGATTACCTGTGAAGCCTCTCATGAGATTCAAATGTGTCTCCAAATTGTGGCTTTGCACAATTGAAGATCCGAACTTCGTGGCCATGCACTTGAAGCACTCCACTTTGGGTGGCACAAATTGGTATATTCTTCTTACAGATTGGTACTTTTCTCGCGATCAAAGAAGCTCTCTGTATCCACAAAAGTCTCTTACACTGGCTTCTCAATCAGAAATTGAAGTTCCATTTATTAGCCCAAATGGCTATTATGGTGTCGTGGGTTCGTGCAATGGATTGATCTGTTTTGCTGAGACTAATGCTGAAGATCGCATTCAAAGGATATTTTTGTGGAATTTGTTCACTAGAAAGCACAAGGCGATTCTAAGTTCGCTTCCGGATTATCCGTTTGTTGACATGTATGCTGCTCATATGGTTCTAGGATTTGGATACAGCGATAGGATTGATGACTACAAGGTTGTTAGGATTACTTATTTTCCTGATAAATACGGAAGATACTTGGGCGAAATAGATCCTAAAGTTGACGTATATAGCCTTTGTGCAAATTTGTGGCAGACAGTTGAATTCAATTTCAAGTGCGAGCTGAGCCACTTTTCGAGGGTCTCTTTCAATGGAAATTTGCATTGGCTATCGATGGGTGTCGATGAGGACCGTCGCCGATCCTTTAGATCAATTATCACATTTGGGGTAGCAGGTGAGGTCTTCAACGAAATGGCATTGCCGAAGAGCTGTTTCATTGGAATCACATATAATCGTGCTTACCTAGCAGAACTTAATAGCTCGTTGGCACTGCTAATTAATCGTAGGGACCTGATAGGTCGATCTTACGAGAAGTGTTACATTTGGGTTATGTCTAAATATGGCGTGCCTGATTCTTGGACTAAGCTGCATACCTTGGATCTCAATGAAGGAGTGTCAAGATTTCATGGCTTCACAAGAAGTGGCGAGCTTCTTATGCAAACGTACCAACATGAGCTGATTTCGTGGGATCCGAGTGTGGGACTGACCCGACTCCTTCGAAAATTGGGGAGATTTGATCTAGTAACTATGGTGGAGAGCCTGGTTTTCCCATAGGAACAAAATTTGGTGTTGCTTTACTATTGTAGACAAGAAGATTAGATGTCTCAATCTAATTCATGCCAATTATTAAAGAATGATGAGAACCAAGATACTTATATCAACTTGTAATTTCTGCTTCTTCATAGGCCATATTCATATCTGTTTGAAATGCAAATTGAATAAAGTGCCTGAAGACAGCTGGCAACTTTAGCATATTGTTTGAATGTTAATGTAATACTTGGAAAGCTCATATTTGCTTTGATTCACTTCTATTAATGGCAAGCATCATGATTCACGTTTTCTTCAACGACTATAAAGACAACCAGATGCCCATCTCCGACCGTAGTAATTGTTATGTACTAATTCGACTTGCATGTAGAAAGAGAGAAGCCGAGTTCTTATTGCTGGAGAAACTTAATTATTGTAAACTAAATATTCCAGTGAAGAAATACTCCATTGATCCTCCAAGCATCTTGAAAGCCTTGTGTGCGATAGTTCTAATCGTATTAGGCCGTCGCAAACAACTCTTCTTGAGTTGTCTGATACCTTTGTCAGACAATAAATCCACCCCTTACTCTGCAAGCTGAGGACCGCACGCTTCAAATCAGAGACTCTCCTGTATCCATCGATTACGTAGTAGATGTTCGCACGCCAAAATCGTAATGATGCTATGATGAAGCACTTATTTGAAATGTCAAATGCATATTGCACTTCCACCAACATCCCCCGAACAACTAGTATTCCTGATGGTTGATGTGAAAGGCTTTTAACAAGCTTGTAAAATATTGGAAGATCGAAGCCGATGCATTATAGCAGAAGCTATGACTAGACCGACATTATTTCATCTTACTCCCGCGAGGCCAATCATTTCACTGTTGGACATGGATTCTAGAGATATGCATTCAGCAAAGGGCATGAGAAAACTTTCTTGAGCTTCACTTATACAAGTCGAGATTAGGTGCTTGAAATGCTTTGCGACCTAATGAGAATTTTGTCGGTTTCTCAACATGGAGGATGTTCACATGGTCCGGGGGTATCAAGTTCAGTCATAGGCATTATTACTAGGATATTGTTATGATAATGAGAAATAATTTTCTAATGGCACCTTTCCTCTTTAAAAAGAGATCGTGCCTTCCTTGCCTTTCAATTTCTCAAAGAAATCGGTTAAATTGTTTAGCCTGTTTATTTGAGAAATTTGGAAGGAATATCTTCATTATTGGGATGACAGTGAAATTCCTCAAGGGATAAAGACAAAATAAGGAAAATGATTTATGTGGAGAAGACCAACAAGATACCCACAACAATACGAAATTTATCATTATGTAACTATTCACATAATCACCAATTGAGTAACCATGATTGAGAGCTCAGATCAAGTAACCATGGCCTCGAGCTTCATGACTTGAAGCTCAAGTGGCCATGGCCATCACTAGCTCAAAGCTCAAGCATCATGGTAGCCTCAAGCTTCGTGGCTCGAAAAGATCTAGTGGACATGACCACCGCAAGCTTCACAATTAAAAAAATCTTGCACATATGGCCATTACAAGCTTAAATTAAGTGGTCGTGGCTACAAGCTCGAGTTCCCATGATGTCCATAGACCTAAGCTTGAACATCCACGGTTGCCATAAGCTATAATTTGAGCCTACACTATGGCAGCTATAATGGACTCGATCTCTTTCATAGTTTTGTTTTCATTTATATTGTTTAATATGGCATCTCTTCGACGTCATATAGCATTGTTGAATGATCTGTAACATGACACATAAAAATTGGAGATAGAAATTGACTAGCAAGAGAAAAGAATTAAATGGGACATTTTCTTAAAAGTTGAAAGCGGCTTTTAACATAAATAAATATAGAGGGATATATTAATTTTTGGAGAAAGATAGAAGGATAAAAAGGTGACAGTATTCCTTAAATAAAATAAAAGCCCAAAACCCTCCCTCCCTTAATTCCCATATCCGGTTTTCCACATTTCACAAAGTGAAAATTGTGATCAACATGCAACCATTAAAAATTCAACATGATCATACCATCATGCTAGCAGGGCCCTATGATCCATTTCCTGCTGTAATCAAAATCAGGTCCAATAAACCAATTGGGCCTCTAGTGTCAGGCCCAAACTCCCTAGACCCATTTCATTAAAAAAAACCCAGCCCACACTCATTTGAACAAGGCCAAGCCCAAATCTACCAAAACTGTCTAGACCCAAAGTGATCCAAATTAAATCTAGGCCAAACTCCCCGAATTAGACAAGTCCAAGTTCGTCAAAAATAAACCTACTCAAACCTGCTTTGGGCAAGGCTCAACGCAAGGCCAACCTCGCCTTGGCCTAGCGAGGCCAAGTCTCACCGGTGGCTGGGCGAGCCGGCACAAGGCCGCCCTCACTAGGCCAAGGCGAGGCCAACATCACACTAGCAGTGGCCGACGATCAGCAATGAGGAAGAAGAATAGAAAAAAGGAAAGAAGAGAAAAAGAAGAAAAGAAAAGAGGAAAAAAAAAATTGACTTGATTTTGGAACTGTTCTCATGAACAAAAAAAGCAACTCTTTTTACCTCTTGACTCTTTCAAATTTATTCTTAAGAATAAATTTGTTCTCGAGAACAAAAAAGTTACCAAACAGATTTTTTTTTTTTTTTCAGAAAGTTAAAAGATAGAGTCAATTACTAATGACCAGTTAACAAACCCGTAGACTAAGGGCGTGTTTGATAACTATTTTGTTCCAGAACAATTTTTTAACATAAATAGTTTTTTTCTACTGTTCCTACAATTTCGAGTATAAGAATGCGCTTAGTAACTAAATATATATATATATATATATATATATATATATATATATATATATTCTAGGAATAGAAATGTGTTTAATAAACTTGTATAATTTTGTTATTTCTTTTAATTTTTCAATATTTTTATTATATTCTCTCTTTTTTTCTTCTTTTTTCTTTTTTTCCTTCTTCCCCTTTGTGGCCGATCGCTGACCACGCGACGACCGACGACCGGCCGGGCGAGGTCCGGGCCGAGCTCGCGGAGCCTCGCCAGCCACCGCGAGGCTCGGCCTCGCTCGATTTGGGCGAGGCCGAGCCTCACTAGTGGCCTTGGTGGCCTGGCATCGTTGGCCGAGCAAGCCTCGCCAGCCACCAACAAGGCCGAGCCTTGCCCAACCACGGCAAGGCTCGCGTCACCGGCCAAAAAGAAGAATAAGGAAAGAAAAGAGAAAATTGATTCTCGGAATTGTTCCCGAAAACAAGAGACTACTTTTTTTACTTCTTATTTCTATTCCAAATCATTCTCAGGAACAAAAGTTTTACTAAATACGTTTCGTTCTTTTTTGTTTCCAGAACAAAAGAACAGAAATTTTTGTTCCAGTGGAAATGTAAATACTTTTTAACAAACAGGCCCTAAATCTATTCCCCTCCTTGTAACCACTTGAAGCCCAACTTGTAATCCATTTCCTCCTGCGATCAAAATAGGCCCAATTTTATTAACCATATTTCTCTTCTATCTACTCTTATCGCCTTCCACGTTTGTTTTCTACTTCCGAAACAACAGCCTGTTCTCTCACGAAGAACCATGAACCATGAACGCAAAGCAACCACCAAGGTTTCGTCCTTTATCTACACTTCCTATACAAACTAAGCACCACCATCACTTACCTAAGTTCACCACCGAGCCGCCGCCACCGCCGCCATGCTCACAGCCACCACCTTCAATGTCTCTACTCATTAAAATGCCCCTGCTCAACGCAAGACCCGCACCAACAACCAATGCTAGACCACCCTCACTGGCCGGTAAACCGACACCACTCACCCTCTTTTTCAGCCATGACAATGAAGGCGTGTATTAGGAGGCAAGTCTCCACCATTGCCCTGTGGAGCTCTGAACCCAAAGAGTAAGGGATCACTGAGTCTCCACCAGCACTGTGCGGGTTGGTCCTAGGCTAGGTGCTTATGTGATCACTGATCAGCGTCATCGCCTAGGGGTGTCGCACCAAGGAGAAGTGGAGGACGATGGCGAGGTCTGCGATTGCTTCTTCACCGTGCGGGGTCGATGATCAAATGGAGAAACGGGAAGTCGAGCCTCCAATTTGGGGTTCTTTCCGCTCGACTAAGTTTTTGGCTTCCGGTCGTGCGACACGTGTCCCTTTCAAATGCAGTGTGGCGGCTATACAGTGGATCGCAAGTTCAAATATACGTACGGAATTTTGGACATCTAATACATCTACGAGGCTAAGATGACGGGGCTTGCTTATCTCGGAATGCTTTTGTAGACCTGATCAATGGACGATTCCAGCCGGATCTCGAGCTTGAAATTCGTTATTCAAGCTTGTCCGAAAATATTAATAATCTCCATATATTCCATTCAACAATCGGGTCTAAATAAGCTCAAGTGGGACTACACAAGTAAGTTTGAGCCCAAGAAATCAATTGTTTACCTGAGCTAGCGGCCAATCAAGTTTGCAATAGTTTACCTGGAAAAGATTTATTTGCAAGTAACTTTTCCGAGATAATTCTTCATCACAGAACATATTCATGATCAAGTATGGCATCTGATAAGCTTTAAAATAGCATATAATTGCTTCGGGAAAATTTATTTAAAATAGTTCTAAATTTATTGCAATTATGCTGATTTAGTCCTAAATTTATTTTTTTGATCAATTGAGTCATAAATTTTTTGTAATTGTATCAATCTAGTTCATCTTGACGTGGATGCGGGCTGACGCCGATAGACAATTTTTAATAATATTTTATTTTTTCGAATTTTTTAATAATTTTTTATCCTTTCTTTTTCCTTTTTTTTATCTTTCTCTTTTCTTTTCATCCTCCCTCCTTCTTCCTTTGGCTTTGGTGATCGGTAAAGGCAAGGGCCAGCCGACGTCGAGTCCCGCCTCGCCCAATTGCTACATGAGCCCGACCTCACCGTTGTTGGGTGTGGGCAAGATAACCCAGCGACTACCGAGGCGAGCCCTCGTCAGATTTGGCAAACATATTGATATGTACTCTAGATTGGAAAACTAGAGTTATTCATGTTGAAAGTAGATAAATTTCTGACCACAAAAATAAGGAAAGTAGTGTATAAATCAAATCAACCAAATTAAGATAGAATTTGTTAATGATTTTTTCAAATATACCTCATACTATCATATTCAAAATCAGTCTATCGTCCCTTCCATTTTCAAAAAATTTAGATAAATGGTTGAAAAATAATTTGAAAAATCCATCAAAGCCGTATAGTCTAATTGGGGTGGAGAATATGGAATCCTAAATAATTTTTTAAAATGATATAATTCTCCATCATGTAGCTTGTCCAAACACTCATAAGCCGAACAGAGCAGCTAAGCGAAAAATTTGTCATATTGTTGATACCGATCTTACATTATTGGCCCATGCATCTTTTCCCCTTTAGTGTCAGCCTTACGCTTTTGAAACCACAATTTACCTTATTAACAAATTACCCACACCGCTCTTAAACAACATCTCACCCTTCCAAACACTTTTCCATCAACAACCGGATTACAAATTTTTAAAAATATTTGGTTGTATTATTTTCCCTTTATTAAGGTCATACAATTTGCATAAGTTTACAATCTATTCTACTCAAGTATGTTCTTAAGATACGGTCAATTGCATGTTGTTACCGCTGTTTAGATTACAAAACTGGGCGCATATATATTGTAAGACACTTATTTTATTGAAATCCAGTTATCCATTTGCCACACTTGATTCACACCCTTATAAAATATCCTCACCATCACATCATTGGCTAAAGATCTCCGGTATGTCCTCTCACGTGAACCATGGTGTTAATGACAATATCCTACCTTATACTCCACTCTTTAACAGCTCCCCACCCACCTTTGAAAATCATTACCAATATTATCAAATACTAATACTTCTTTAACGCCTAACACCTTAGTTAGTCCATTTAATGCTATTTTAGGTTCTAATGAGGCTCTTTCAAATGCGTCCCCATAGTAGGCTGTTGTGATACCTCCACAGCAGTTTTGTCAAAAAACCAAGAACCCATTCAATACGGCTAATTCTAAACCCAAACGCCAACACTAAATATCTATTGGCAAATGTGAACCTGACTGAAATAAGCTCTAAAGAAGAGCCACGGTACTTCACTAAAACTAATAAACATGAAAGTTAAAGGGACGCAATGCTCCAAAAATATAATGTTTTGTTGCATAATGGAACCGGGGTTTTGGTTTCCCCAAATCCCAAAGCAAATGTCATGGGCTTCAAATAGGTTTCTCAAGTCAAGATACATCTAGATGGTTAGATAGACCAGTATAAAGCCCACTTAGTGGCCAAGGGCTACAATCAGCAGGAGGGCATCGACTATACAGAAACATTTCGTCCCATTGTTAAAGCGATCAATGTCCATACAATTATTTCATTGGTCATGACAAAGAATTGGAAACTCCCACAATTGGATGTTAGAATGATCACTTGATTGAAGAAGTCTACATGGCCCAATCCTAAGGCTTCAATGATAAAGAAAGGCTAAACCATTTATGCAAGCTATAAAAATCCTTATATGAATTGAAACAAACATCGTGGGCTTAGTTCATTGGTTTAGCATCTTTTTTAGAATCCCTAGGATTTATCTTATCAAAAAAATCATACTGCCCCATTATACTAGATCAACCTAATTTCTCCATTTACATGCTCATCTATGTTAACAACATTGTTATTACAGGGTCCAATCTGACATTTCTTCAAGACACTATTAACTACTTAAATAAGGAGTTCTCCATAAAGGACTTGGGCAAACTTGATTACTTCCTAGGAATTGAGGTGCCCAAACATCTATCAAGGCTCCACCTATCACAACAACAATATGGTACAAACCTCCGTCACTAAACCAAAATGGATGATGTTAAATCGGTTCACACGTGCATGGCTACAATTACCAATTTAATCAATCAAGGTAAGCCACTTGAAGATATCAGTTTGTATATGAGCACCGTAGAAGCCCTTCGACATGCCACCCTAACTCGACTAGATATCTTTTATGCAATAAGCAAAGTCTATCGGTTCTTGAAAGAACTAATAGAAAACCACTAGTGTGGTGAAATGGATCCTACGCTACTTAAGGGAAACAGTTTCACAAGGATTATTCATCAATTCCCAATCCACCATAGAGCTCCACACATACAGTGATGTGGATTGGGCCAATTTCCCCACTGATAGACACTCAACAGGAGGTTATATAATTTATATGGGTCAAAATCCGATTTCTTGGTCAGCCAAGAAGTAGCATACCATTGCACGTTTCTCAACTGAATCTAAGCATCAAGCATTGGCAGATGCCACTGTAGAAGTGGTATGGCTGCAATAACTGTTATAAGAATGGGCATCTCTCAATTAAAGCCATTATCCTTTGGTGCAACAACCTAGGGGCAACCTATCTTACAATGAACCACTTTTCATGCTACAACAAAGCATATCAAGGTAGACTTTCACTTTCATCCTCTATTTTATGAAATCATCCTTGAATAGAATCTAGAGAAAGTTCCCACTTCTTTCAAATGTTCTCTTTTACTTCTATTAGTTGTCTCTGATTATTCAGCGGTCATATGAATACAAGGAGACTCTTTCAATTGCTCTTTTGCTTAAATCTCACATATTCGGTGCATGTTTGACAAAAAATTTAATTTAGTTGAAACCCATAATCAATTTACTTGTTTGCTGACTGCATGGATAATTTTGTCACTATAAAAAAAAATGAAAGATTGTTGAGAAAATCTCCCTATATATTTTGAGGATGACAAAACCATTTATTTTAATTCTTAATTGACAAGCACATCTGTTGGTATAATCAAGTGTTGTTGATATAAGGAAGACTTTGCCAATATTCGTGGTGTCTTCAGCTTACAGCGGAAAGTGGTCTATAAATAGATAACCCTGGATAAAAGGAGACAAGTATTGTAGAACAAAGCGATCGTGAAGACTTAAAAGGACCATAGAAGGTGAACATCTTGATAGAGTCTTGACTGATGGTATATTTAGGAAGACCAATAAATAGTAAATCACAATTAAACCTGCAAAAAGCAATATGGATTGACCCATCAAATTACTGACAAAGGCATCTTCTTTTATCAATTGATTAGGAGATGCTTGCCGTGCTTCTATCAAATATCCAAGAAGACATTGTTCATTTTTTGTTGGGAAAAGTACCAAAATAGTCTTAAACATTTTGCATCGGTACCAATTCAGTCCTAAACTTTTTAATTGAACCATTTTAGTCATAAACCTTTTTTACATTGGTACCAATTCAGTTCTTCCGACTAATTTAAGCCGGAAATTACCGACGTAGCCACCGGCGGTTTTATCTTGGCTAGCAAGGGCGTGGCGGCCCTCGCCTCGTGGCCAACGAGGGTGCAGAGGCCCTCACCAGCCAACGGGCGAGGGTTTCGGCTCTCGCCTGGATCTAGGCGGGGGCCGACGCCCTTGCTTGTGGCCAACGAGGGCGCGACAGCCCTCACCCCGACTAGCCTATGGCTAGCGATGGTCGACTGGCTAGCGACCTCACTGGCCAAGGGGGTAAGGAGAAAAAAAAAAAAAAGAAAAAAATAATTTAAAAAATCTGAAATATATATATATATATATATATATATATATATATTATAAAATTTGTCCACGTTGTGCCACATAAGACCGCCAGCGGCCACATCAGCAATTTTCAGCTTAAATTAGCCAGATGGACTAAATTAGTACAAATGTAAAAAGGTTTATGACTAAAATGGTTCAATTAAAAAGTTTAGGACTGAATTGGTACTAATACAAAAGGTTTAGGACTATTTTATTTTTCGTTTGATTCGAATGTAGGACAAAAGGGATACAGCCATTGACAAGACTTGAAGTTCGCAGAAAAAGCATAGAGTTGAGTCTGAACAGTTTTTACCAATGTTGCTCATGCAATCAAAAGAACGAACAGATGATAGAGGCAGCAAGCTCCATTTTGGGAAACCTTGCTTTTATCAAGAAGATCAGACTATATGGATGGCTCGATTGCTAGTGATTACTTCTACTTGATACTAATAGCTCTTTGACTTTCTTGAAGACTCTAATAGCTAAATTGGAGTTGGGACATCTATATCAGAAGATCAAAGCAAGTTGAAGGGGATAGCGCAAAATTGAGAAAGTTTAAACTCCAGTATTGTCATATTCTCTCTGTTGTGCTCATGTGCTTTTACTCATCCAAAATTCTCTCTATTAAGAGTGTTTATTGCTTGTAATCAGGAAATAAAGAAGTGTACAAGTATAATAGCAATGTTTGTGTATGGATAGTCGAATCTACTAGTTTCGAGTTGAAGCCACACTTGCTACTTTGTAACATCTCTTGAGATTACTAGTAGATTTCGACTATGTTGGTTTATGTTAAACTAAAGAGTAGATGTAGGCTGGAAATAAGCCAAATCACTATATGTATGTGTGCAATATCTTTTATCTGCTTTTTATATACATATTTGATAGAAGTATCAATATCTAATTATATCAATTTATTTCCATATCTATTAAAAACTTGAAGTTTTCCACAAAAAATTGTCAAAGTTTGAAGAAAACATATTTACTCCCCTCTATATTGTATTGTTAGACTGGTTTGCTGACACTTTCCTCTAACTTAGAAGTTTGATTCAGCTCTCTAGACTTCATGCTGGCATTCTAGTTCAACAAAGCTCATTTTAATTAAAAGCTCATTCAGTAATTTAGAAGAACATCTAAGTTTCATTCTCTTCCTCTAATCATACAAAGTACATCTCCCACTCAGAATAATCTTGAGGATCACAGTTACTACCTGGTAGCCTAGTCAATGTTTTCTTTATTTTCTTTTTATAGCTCAATGTTTAAATGTGATCAAATCTATTAATATGAATGTTTCAAATCTAGCCACTATCAAATTTAATCTAATTGCATTCTCTTATCATACAATTCTGATGCTTAAGTGTTGTGTATAAAAGTGATGAATGTTTTCTTACAAAGATGAAAGGCAACTTCAAATTGTAAAAGCTAGGCAACTAAAGTCTCTCAATTTGACACTTGATCGACCAAAACCTTTTGACCCATTACCATCAACCATATTTGTATGAGACATAGGCAAACTACACATAGGTTCTTCTAAATATCGACTTGTGGACTACTCAAATCATTCTCCATTGTCTTTTAAGATACACGATTGAGTCCAAATAACTCAATTATTATATGCCCACAAGTATGAAAATAAATAATTTCATTCGAATAACTCTAACTTGTGAGCATGGTAGGTTTTTGGTATCTTAGTTACGATTAGACTTTCAAAACTGTGATGCCTCACTATTTGTAGTTCTGTGGTACTAATAAAACTCGCATTTGAACTTGAACTTAAATCAATTTAAATTTTCAGTCGAGTTTGAGCTAATAAAACACTTTGTGAAATTCCTCCTTTTCTTTTAAAGAGACGTTGCGCCAATTACAGTGAATTCAAATACAAACTTGTGTCAATCCAAGCGGACACCATTAATTCGAAACTATGAAATTAATGTGTAAGTTTAAGTTGTAATCTATCTTCAGACATACAACTGCTATATTTCAATTTGAAGCTATATTGAGTAAGAGAGAGAGAGAGAGAGAGAGAGAGAGAGAGATATATATATATATAAGAGAGAGAGAAAGAGAAAGATATATATATATATATATATATATAATAGTAATAATTAATGACGCTAATAATTACCTGTATGGCTGTGTCGACGTTGTAGTCGACCGTTGGGGTTAATTTCCACCTAATTCCCCTACCTACGCTCCGCCGCGAAGACGCCAACCCTCACCTTCCTCCGCAGCGCGTGGATCGCACGCACCACTTAAAATCCAAGGAGAAAGCGACGATCACGACCCCGAA
Source organism: Eucalyptus grandis (assembly GCF_016545825.1). NCBI lineage: Eukaryota > Viridiplantae > Streptophyta > Magnoliopsida > Myrtales > Myrtaceae > Eucalyptus > Eucalyptus grandis. The sequence continues at coordinate 41,745,214 of NC_052616.1, forward strand.
AATTCACCCACCGGCTTGCGCCACCAGTTTTCCCTCGAAAGGACGGAACTACCCCCGCGGTTGCCCCCCGTTGTAGCCGCGAGGCGAGGGCCATTTTCGCCATTCGGACATGACCGACGAGGATTCCGCAACTCGCGTCCCGTCTTGTTTTGTCCGAGACGAAAAGGTCGCGGCGGAGATCGCCTTTTTCTTTCAGCGGCAGATCCTCTTCCTCCCCCTTTTCTCAGCTGCTTTTTCGTTCATGCGCTCACGGGGGAGCGAGAATGGAGCGCTCGTGGGCTGCTGTGGAGAGCTTGGACACTCTCTGGTTCTTCAGCAACGTCCTCTGGAGAGCTCGGCCTCTGTCTCCTGCTGCCGAAGCGGAAGAAACGGAAGAGAAAGGAGGAGGAGGAGGAGGAGAGCAGCCCGTCAAGAACCAGGCGGATGGACCTGAGGACGAAGCAGCACGAGCCAAGCCCGTTGCCACAACTACCGCAGATTCGCTTCCGAGATGCCCCAGATGCGGAAATCTTGACGCTGAAGTTGCAGAGCTAGGAGTGATGAAATCTTCAGCCGTGGAAGCTGTGGGGACTCCGGAGTCGGCAGAGGAAGGGTCGAAGCTCAAAGAGTGGGCGAGAAGAAGCAAGAGGAGACGGAGGAGCAGAAGGATGTTCCGCGAAAGGAGGAGGAGCGTTCTTGGGGAGCTTGATCTGGGATGTGATGGGGAGGATTTTTCCGGGTTCGAGGAGAATCGCTTCCTCGTGGATCATCGTCGTCAAGGGTCTGGAGTCGCAAGCGGAGTCCAAGCGGTGAAGAAGATGCCTCCGCTGAGCGATGGGATCGCCATGAGAGAGCATCTCAGGTCTTGGGCCATTGCAGTAGCCTGTGCTGTCAAGTAGTAGGGCAAGGAGAGTTTAGCTATGTTTAAGTGTAATTTGGAGAGAGGTTGACCTATTTAACTGATGAATTCTTGTTCGTCGTTGACTGGAGACTGCAAATTCTAATTCTACTAAGAATGTTTTCCTCTTTTTTGCTTTATGTTTATCGGAAAATAAGGAGAAAATATTATGTGCACAAATTGTGCCAAGGCAAAGGGACGTGAAATTGTGACACGTGTCGTGGGAGGGCCAAGTTGTCAAACAAGATTTTAGAGAAAATATTACGTGCTTAGTACAACAAATACAAAGGGGTGTGAAATTTTGAACTTGAGTGGCATGTGTTGCAGGTGGGCCAAGTTGTCTAATGAAATTTTGAACTTGAGTGGCACTTCTTGAGAAAAAGCATTCTCTTTCCCCTACACGCTCTCTCTCCTCGCACTTGACTCTCTCTCCTTCCAAACCCTCTTCCGACTGATGAGCCACCACACCCGATCAACAAACCACCATGCCGCCTCTCGGGCACCGACTTCCGACTCCGGCTTAGGCTCTCTCTCTCTCTCTCTCTTCACTGAATGCTCTCGACTCTGCTCGTTGCCTCTCCCTTAGACAAACCACCAAGCACTCATCCGACTGATGAGCCATTACACCATCCCTCTGACTTTAGCTCCAGCTCGTCCATTGCCTTCGCCGTTGCCGAATCATTAGCCCCTCTAGGCTGTTCCCTCTCTCTCTCCCTTCAAGTCACGACCAAGCCCTCGTCCGATGAACCATTGTGTGACAAGGGCTCAGTGGTTTGTCGGAGGGAGAGAGAGCAAGTAGAGTCAAGAGTGTCGGGCGCACAGAGAGACAGAGAGAGACAGAGAGAGAGAGAGCGTGTAGGATGAGCCAGAGCCAAAGCGAGAGTCGAAGGACGATGCGGTGGTTCATCGATCAGGCATGATGGATTGTCGGTCAGAGGGAGGTAGAGAGAATCAACTGAGAAGATAAAGCATGCAAGGGAGAGAGAACGCTCTCTCTCTCCCTCAAGAAGTGCTGCCCATGTTCAAAATTTTGTCGAACAACTTGGGCCACTTGCAACATGTGTCACAATTTCACGTCTCTTCTTATTTGTTGCATTGGCACAACTTGTGCACACAATATTTTCTCCTCAAGAAGTGCGGCTCAAGTTCAAAATTTCATCTAACAACTTGGGCCATGCCCAACACATGTTGCAATTTCATGCTCCTTCTAATTTGTTGTGCTAGCACAACTTATGCACACAATATTTTCTCAAATGAGAATAGAAGAAATGTGTTTTGGAGTGTTGGATTTGTTTTAATTTTCTATTTGGACTTTTATTTGGTATAATGAAAATATAAAATAAATCATTATACAAGTAGCGTTAAGATGGTGACACACATACTATTAGAACCATCAAACGGGTGAGTTGAATTGCATAAAAAATTATCCGATCTAAATTTATCAGTTCTAATGCGATGCAAATCTAATGACTCATGCGACCCAACCATACCTAACTCAAACATGACCCAACTCAATTTGCTAAAACACTTACATAATTAGCCCAACTTAGGAAAATTTATAGCCAAACTAAGGTGAAAGCAACAAGCAAGCAAGCATGAGAATGAGTGAAGGCAAAAAAAAATTATAAAAGTAAGTTGTATCTAAGTAAATTATGAATCCATATAACACACATATTATTTTGGGTTTTACTAATCTAAGCCCATTATAACCCATTCAAGATACATAACTATCTCATATAATAAGTTAGTCCATCATACATGGGTTAAGAAATAGGTCTATAACTCATTTTGACAGATCTACATACTACGTTTAATAGCGATAAATGACTTTGGTCCACAATTATTAAATGAGATTTTTCATTTTCTGACCGTTGGTAAGAAATATATTGTACACTTCTATGAAACATTTTTCCTAACACTCTCCTCCGCATCTTATGGTACAAAAAGGACACTTTTCTATGACGTGTTTATTTTATAGAATATAAATGATTTGGATAATATTTCTTGAAAAATGATAACTTATATTACATAAATAATGAATGTATATATTTTCATTATCAACGAAAATATTAGACGCATATAGTTGTTGATAATGAAATTACTTTGCATTGACTAATTTTTTCCATGGAATGTATGCCATTATCTTTTAAAAATATTTTTTCCAAGACATTAGTTTTCGTGAAATAAACGTTTTGTGTGTCTTGGGACATTCCCTGACACATCCAATTTTATTATGCTTAACTATTGTTTAGGGTGAGCACTAAGTCCAGTTCAAACAAACCTGCCTAGACCGTTTAATTTTACAGATCTTTAATAATTCCTACAACAATTGCTTTGCATGTCATGGGGCATTCCTTCGCAATATCCAATCTCATTACACTAGCGAAATATTTGAGATGAGCACTCGGACCATTCGACTCGGGAAATGAAATTAACCAACCAGTTCTAGGGAAAATTTGTTTGATTCTTGGTTCCATCGACTAATGTCGACGGTGCTAGAGAGGAGATGGGTCAAGCAGTGGACTAGAGAGTTAGGGTTTTCAGTAATTAGGTTTCGTCATCGTGAATGTCTCGAGGAATTTGGAATAGAGAGAATGACAAATTCGAAAGAAAAATGATAAATTCATGGTTAGGCGTAACTTAACAAATGTGAAGATGCTAATTATCAGTTTTCAAAAAGCGAGGATGTAAATTGACATTAGGGAAGAAAACTCGAGATGGTCTTTTTAAATTTTCCTTTTTCCTTTCCATGGATGAAATTTTCTCCATCGAGAAGTTATCTCCGGCCATAATTCAAGTAGTAAAAAGCCCGTACTAATCTCACTGCCCAAAAATAAACCAGGCCAAGCCCAACCCAATGCGACCCGAACCGACCCGACTCGACCCGACCCGGCCCTTTTCGTTTGCAGTTTCTTCCTCTGGAACGGGAAAATCGGCCAGTGTTGTGAAGAAGAAGGAGAAGAAGCCATGAGCTCACCGGCGGAGCCGAGACGGCTGAGGGGCCACAGAGCGACGGCGACGTGCTGCATCGCCTCCTGCGACCGCCCCGGCCTCGTCGCCACTGCCGGCGAAGTAATATACGTTTCGTCCCTCTTCGTCCCTTGGCTTTAGATTGTCTACGATTCGAGCAGTGATGGACGGACTTCTTGTTGTTGTTGTTCGTGTCGGATGGCCTTCTTGTTGCTGTTGTTATTCTGATAAAAAATTGGGTGTTTTGACAGGATGGTTGCGTTTGCTGGTTCGACATGCGTTGCAAGGACGTCCAGCTCGTCATGGAGATTGGGAAGGAACCCGTATCGTCCCTGTGTTTCAAGCCTGGTCAGTTTCCTTCCCCTCGTGTTGATTTTAGCTGCTTGTGGTCTTCTGCTTGGAAATTGTCTCTCCCTTTGTTTCCGACCTAAAAGGGTCGTTTCTGGTATGTGGGATTGTGCTGTTTGAAGTTGATATGGTGCCTGCGGTTGTACATGTAGGTATGCTTGAACTAGCAATCTCCAGTGTTAGCTGATTTCGTTGTGATTTTAAATTTTGAGTTTTGATAGGTAAGGAGGATACCATATATGTTTCGTCTGGAAAGGAAGTCAAGTGCTTCGATGTTCGTCTGGTAAGCAATGATAATTTCGATGTTTGCCCAGATTCTTTTTCTCATTTCGTATGTTATTCACTTCCTTGTGACCTGATTCTAGATGTGTGTCTGAATTGTGAATGTATTATAGTATCTTTTGAACCCCTATTACTGCATCACTGTTACTAACAATCGGCTCCTCCGTTCACGTTTAAGGGTACCTCATGGACACCATTGGAGTGTTATGATTACAACAAAGAAGAAATAAACCAGGTAGATAGTTGCAGTCTTTCTTGATCTTAATTGACCTTATGTTGGTGCATAATGGGCCCTATTTAGTTATATTGATCTGTCTAAATGCATTTCATTATGTTTCTCATGCTTTAGGCCATCAAAATCGTTTATTGCTTCTTTACAAATCAATACAGTTCATTTTTTCAGTGTGAGAATTAAGGATGATTTAACTTCCCAAATTTTTTAAGAGAATCCAATTAATTAAAAGAAGATATTCTATGATTTTCGACTGTTGTGCTTCAGCTAATATACATTTGAAACTTTACTTGCAATTTTGCTTGTGATGGCTGAAGTTTGATCTTTGACTCTTCATAATAGACATCTTCTGATTCTTATAGCATGTTGTTTGCTCCTCTTAAATGGGTATTCTGTGCTACACCTTTTAAAATAACACAGGTGTGTGTTGCCTTGAGCAGATTGTATGCAGCTCAAAGTCATTCCTTGCTGCAGCAGATGATGGTGGCGAGATAAAGGTACAAATGTTTGATAAGACTGTGTCCATTATGGTTGAGTTTTTGCATGAAGTTCTCTCGATACATAAGATATGGTATCTGTCATTTCACATTTTAATGCATAGCGTACCGATGACTTTGGTTTATAAGAGCCTATGTCCCTACAGAATGCAGTAAATTCTTGATCATGCTGTGATCATGCTACTTTTGCTGCATTTTAACTTATTCCTTTTTTTTTGTGCATCAGATTATTGACATTCGTCAACAATGTCTTTACAAAACACTAAGAAATGGCCATTCAAGTGTATCCTTCTCAGTTTTCTTTTAGCATATCATTTCAGTCGTATATGCTGAATATGGAATACAATGAGTTGGAAAATAGATTTGTAGCATTTGCAGCTCAATAGCCTTTCATTGCCCTGTTTGAATTTATTTTGGTTTTTGTGTTGCATTTGCTGATAATTTAATTCCAATCTCTAGTAAGAATTGCTGGTCCTTGACTCTAGAGTGTAGATTTGTAGCAGCGTGCAGTTTCTCCCTTGGAAACCTTGGGAAGGTACTATCACCCTTGTAGATTGCTACCAAGGCTATTTTTTTTTTCTTTTTTTAAACTGGCCATAAGCTACCAATGCTAAGGTTGCAAAAAATTTAATGTACAATCCTGACACTTATTCGATAGGTCTGTGATATGATATTGGGTGGTAGAATTTGAAAGATTTTGGAGTCATGCTAATGAAGAAATCGGTCATCATGGACATTAAACTTCCCGAAAAAAAATAGAAATTTGTGATCTTGGACTTTTTTTTGCTTCGCATTGTTTTCATATTTAAGTAATGATCTTAAACTGGAGATTCTGGTACACTTAATTTGCTTAAATGTGAAACTTCTTCCACATCTTTGTCTTGAAGTCCTTAATTGTCCTTGCTTTCATTGATACAATCAGGATGCTCCTGCAGATACTTTAGGATTTTCTTTACTTTGTTAATCATACTTTAGTTGACAATAAACAAAAAATCAATTCCTGATTAGTTGTGAACTGGATTTAGATCATTCAATCCTTGGAAGCTGTTCATATTGACTGGTTCATGTTTTACTCTGGGACTATGGACTATGCAGCACAATGAGTTGATGTTTATTCAAACTACTTTTCTGCGAAATTCTAAGTACAAGCTGTTTAAGCAATACTTTACCTACTGACATTATATGTGGTTCCATTATGAAGTACAACCTAAAGCTAGAGAACTTATAGAAATGCAATTTAAGAATCCTTTAGAAGTTTCAAAGTCTGCAATGATGTAATAAGGGTTGCTAATTAATGTTTTTCTCAACTTGACAAACTCACATTTTGACTTCTTTTTCCAATGATATCTATACATCAATCTGTTTTTTTGTTTATTTTTCTTACAGTCGTCACTGGAGGCCTTGATTCAAAGCTAGTGATGTGGGACTTCTCCAAAGGGAGACCTTTCAAAGTTGTAGACTTAGGTAAGTTTTTATGGTGATCATTTACAGTATATCCATGGATAAGTATCTTTAAATTAGGTTGATCAGATTGTGATCAATTTGTAGGGCTTGCTACTCAAACCATTAGCAACCCTCCTTTCAGATGGGTTTCGACTTACATAAAGGGGAGTGGTGGCCAATTCATAGTGTCTCAAGATATTTCTTTTATGACTTTGCACATTTGAGTAGGCTGTCTGGAACTCTCTCTCGAGCTGATGTCACGGAACTGGAATTTTGAGTTTGCTCTATTTTTGTGCTATAGTGACATTCTTCATCATGAGTTGATTTGACCATGTCAATTTCCCCAGAATGTGAGCTAAAGTTACACCTAGACAGGCTCATCATGCATCATCTCTTTTTATTCTTTTTCACTTAATGAGATTTTTCTTAGTCAGTTGAACAACTCTCTTTTGCATGTTGGATTGATAGTTTCTGTATTGGATTTCCAGAGCTAGAGAACTTGATCTGCTCTCAATTATTATAACAACTTCTCATAATTCTTTTCCTGTAGAATCTCTTTTTCTTGGCAAAGTACTGTAGTACAACTTCAGCTACTTGTTTTACAGTACAGCAGCACCATTTCTATTTTTGGAGTCCATCTAGTGTTGTTGTAGTTTGAAAGGTCTAAAATAAGAGTCCTATTTCATTTTCTTTACTGCAGGGTCATCTGAAATGAAAAGTGGCAGTAGCACAGGGCAATGCTTCAATCCTGCTTTTGTTCACTCAATAGCTGTTCCAGATGTTGATATCCTGGACAAGTTGGGCAAAATCTGTGTTGTGGCACGGGGTGATGGTGGCATCGATGTAATGAACATTGGATCGGAACTTGCTGCTAGTAGGACAAAATTCTGTTAAACCCGGAAGGATCTCACTCCCAATCAAGTGATGCAGAAAATACAGATACTCGGGGGAGATTACACTTGGATTACACTGTGGGCGGTCATACTGCTGCTGTTTCTTGTGTGTAAGTGGCTGACCTAATTTAGCTACACCAGAAGTTAAATATATGCATATTGAATAGCAGGAATATATTTTCAGGGCATTTTCGATGTTTGGTGAGCGGGGGAAGTTCATAATCTCGGGGGGAAATGATAAATCCATCAAGTTGTGGAATCTGTTCAAGTACATTGATATGGACCAAAGTGGCAGCCAAAGTGATCATCGTGATCTCTTACATCTGAACATCGATCTCAGCAGAAAAGTAAGTTATTCCTGCTGCATCTACCTTCATAATCTCTTTGATGCACATGTTTACGTCCTTCAGTCATTCTAAATCACAGCGCTTCACATGTGCAGGTGAATTGGCTGTGCACAACTCCTGCTGCAACTGAGAACCTCGTTGTCTGCGACACAACCAAAGTGGTCAAAGTCTATAGTGTTTCCTAGTTGTGCAGCCCAAAGCTGTGGAAAGCAGGAGCTTCTCTGCCACATGATGGAGGACACTCTCGATGAGCTGTTGGGGCTTTTTGTGTTCACGATTGTCGTATGCTTGGAATTTAAGGCGAGACCAGCTGGGGACTTGCCCTCAGGTGAACTGCCATTACTACTCAGCGATGCGGCTGCTGCATCCTACAGCAGGAGGGCTGCTGAGTCTCCACCAAGCGAAGCTTCAAGAATGCCCTGGGGTAATATAGCGTACTGACCTTTCTTAAAGTTGAAAATTGATATAGTCATGGCGAACGTTGTGCTTTACACGGTAATTTATCCACCAGAGTTCATCGGTTTTTATATTGATAAAAAGAATGGCTGAGATCAAATCCATGTCATCTCTACTTTCATTTTGCATCAGCACAAATCTGGCATGTCGAGCGAAATTTATACTATTACAATATCTTGTCAATGTGATCGATCTCAACCTTCATGATCATATATAGCTTTTGTTAGGAAATTCTTTTTCGCAATTTGAAGCAAATAATTGATGAAGGACCGCGATTCCACACGATGCCTCTGGTGCGGGCATTGTCCGACCAGCATGTAAGGTTGGAATTTAAATAGGAAAATCCAACCCCGGAGGCGGTTGTGGCTGGTGGGTAGGGATGAACTTATGAGAAAATCGGCTTTGTTGCTCTCCTAAGAACGACATCTTGTCAATTAGAGCTGGCGTTTGTCATCGATGGAGCCAGTAGATACATGGGTTGTCTTCGGTGATCGCAGCTTGGGTATGCAGAGTGATCTGCACACAGAGAATGGAGTTGTTGCTGGAGGGTTTCTGTTGGTAGGATTGGAGCAATCTTAGGACATAATCAAAACGTTGTAAACATCAATCCCTCCTAGACGCTTTTGATTTGCATTGATTTTTCGGTCTAATTGGTCCAATTTGATGGTACCACAAAGGTTGGGTTCTACGCAAATCTTCTTGTTCAGAACATGGTCATTTCCATCTTAGTGAGACGATCTTACTGTGAAGCAACTTTTGAATAGGAGATCAATAAGAAATCTCTTCTTTTGAGGTCTCGGTATTGGATGGATGTATTTTCGAAGTTTGAGAAACATGACTTTTTTGGGGAAAGGAAACCTCTTATAATTTTGTGTTTACCAAAAAATATATGCTAGCCTTAAATAACTTTGAATTTTCTTCTTTTAGAGAAAACGGGTAGTACCATTAAAAATATTGAAATAGTACCCGATGACATGATTATGTTAAATTAATTCTCACTTCACGAGAGAACCCAAGCCGGTACCCCTCATTAATGTTCCATCCAACATTTTGTTGAAAATACATGTGTGTTAACACATATGACAAATGACTCATTAATGTTTTATCCAACATTTTGTTGAAAATACATGTGTTAACACATATGACAAATTCAAACCAAAAAAAAAAAACACATATGACAAATGACTGTAAGATAGATCTAAAAGTCTATGACTCTTTTTAGACACATATAAACTTTATCAGGATATTGAATGGAATGCCAATGGATAATAAATTTGGGTTATCTACTAGCTTTTTTTGACACGTATAAACTTTATCGGAATATTGAAAGGATTGTTAGTGGAAAATAAGTTCAGATTATGGGTATAAGTTTGGATCTTTTGCTTGACGAAAATTATTTCTGACTAAATATGTCATGAGGTATTAATTTGGGACTTTTAATGGTATTGTCCCTCTAGAAAAACACGAAGAATTTTAGGTAATTATACACACAAAAGTGAGCGAGAAATTGTGTTTAACACTTGTTTACTCAAAAAATCAATGAAGATATTTATAAATTAAAAAAAAAACATGAAATATTATTAGATAAGGTATGGAATGAAAACATGACTATCATATTGTTCAATTTTGAATTTTGATGAACAATATTATCCCTCCTTTTTTCCCTGTTTTCTACCGAATATTAAAAGAAATTTTTGGAAGCTCCTCCTATACAGTAGAGTGTGATTTTCCAACCGACTCTTTTGACAGCAACATTCGAGCAGAACGTGAAGAGGAAACTCCCGTCGTTCTCTAACTATAAATGTTACGTACGAAAAGGAGGACCGTACACACAAATTACCTTTTTAAATGCATCATTTTCATAAGAAAATGAATAATTTAAGAAATATTTTCCTTAAAAACGATCACGGCTGTTGCTTTTAAAAAATAAATGAATGGAAAATACTTATATCGTCTATAAATATGTTTAGATATAAATAGTTGTTGATGAAAAATTTTCTTCGACTAATAATTCCAAACTGCACAATCAATCATTTAAAAAATATATATTTTTCAAATTATTCATTTTTATAAAACATATGGAACCTTAATCTCATGATATTCACTTTACAAACTGACATTCGAACCAAGAAATGGAATCATCATATTATAGTAATAGTGAGGGAATAACTTCCCTATAATAACCCATCGGTGGGCAGTTGAGTTGGTTGAAATTTAAGCATTTCACCACAGAGGTCCCAAGATTAAAACTCCACAATGGCTAACACGTCTTAAGTGGGAGCTATGGTGTTGGGATCTTATGCTAGCCTCCCCCGAGATATTGATACTTGGTTTGAGGTGCACTGCATAGGCCGTGGGTTGCCAATTAACGTAAGCGAAAGGTGGGCCCGGCGGATTATCCAAAAAAAAAAAAAAAAAAAAACTTCCCTATGATGAATTTGAAATATTTATGATTGTAATCAATCGAGCCACCATGCATTGAGTTAGTACCTACAAGAGTTGGTAGCACAAATTAGGAAAGCAACTAAGTAAATCTTCATCAACCTCCGTAATAATTATGCTTGCCCTTTTGCATTCATATATGGAGTTGAGAAGACAAACGGAAGAAGCCCTAAAAATGGGAAGTCCCTTGTTAAATAACCCAAAAAAGAAAAATGGCGATGAGAACAGTAATAATAAAAGAGAAATTACTTTATTTCTTTCAGAAATTATGATACTTTCCCTTTTTTCCTCTTTTATTATTTAATGAATTTTTGTCTTCTATGTCTCATACAAAAAAAAAAAAAAAAAAAAAAAGAGGCTCGGGAAACGTAGGGAGAGGGAAAAGCTGAAGGATCTGTATCGTGCAAGCAATTTATTCGATTTTCGGTTTCAGACTTTTCAAAAGATTGCCATGTATATATATAAATATATATTGGAATTGTCAAAAATTCAATTTTCCTTTCAGAAATGATTTTAAAATCACACGCGTGCAGAGTGATCTGCACACAGAGAATGGAGTTGTTGCTGGAGGGCTTCTGTTGGATTGGAGCAATCTGAGGACATAATCAAAACGTTGTAAACATCAATCCCTCCTAGACACTTTTGATTTGCATTGATTTTTGGGTCTAATTGGTCCAATTTGATGGTGCCACATAGGTCGGGTTCTAGGCAAATCTTCTTGTTCAGAACATGATCATTTCCATTGAAGTGAGACGATCTTATCGTGAAGCAACTTTTGAATAGGAGATCAATAAGAAGTCTCTTCTTTTGAGGTATTGGTATTGGTCCATTGGATGGATGTATTTTCGAAGTTTGAGAAACATGACCTTTTTGGGGAAAGAAAACTTCTTATAATTTTGCGTTGACCAAAAATATATGCTAACCTTGAAGAACTTTGAATTTTCTAGAGAAAAGGGGTAGTACCATTAAAAATATTGAAATAGTCCCGATGACATGATTATATTAAATTAATTCTCACTTCACAAGAAAACCCAAGACATTATACCCTGAATCTAAACCTATCTGTTATTAATGTTCCATCCAACATTTTGTTGAAAATACATATGCGTCGACACATATGACAAATGATTATAAGTCAGATCTAATGTGAAAAATAACAGATTCAACATGGAAAATTCATGACTTTTCTTAGACATATATAAACTTTATCAGGATATTGAATGGAATGCCTATGGATAATAATATTGGGTCATCCACAAGCTTTTTTGACATGTATTAACTTTATCGGAACATTGAATGGATTGTTAGTGGAAAATAAATTTGGATCATGGGTATAAGTTCCGATCTTTTGCAAGACGAAAATTATTTTTGAGTTAGTTCGGGACTTTTAATGGTATTGTCCCTCTAGAAAAACATGAAGAATTTTAGGTAATTATACACGCAAAAGCGAGCGAGAAATTGTCTTTAACACTTGTTTACTCAAAAAATCAATGAAGATATTTAAAAAAGAAAAAACCATGAAATATTATTAGATAATGTATGGAATGAAAACATGACTATCATATTGTTCAATTTTGAATTTGGATGAACAAGATTATACCTTTTATTTCCCCATTTTCTACCGAATATTAAAAGAAATTTTTGGAAGCTCCTCCAATACAATAGAGTGTGATTTTCCAACCGTCTCTTTTGATAGCAACACTCGAACAGAACATGAAGAGGAAACTCCTGTCGTTCTCTAACTATAAATGTTATGTACGAAAAGGAGCATCATGCATGCAAATTACTTTTTTAAAATGCATCTTTTCATAGGAAAACAAATAATTTAGAAAATATTTTCCCTAAAAGCGATCGCCGTGTTGCTTTTACAAAATAAATGAACAGAAAATACTTGTATCGTCTATGAATATGTTTAGACATGAACAATTGTTGATAATGAAAAAAAATTTGTTTGACTAATAATTCCAAGCTGCACAATCAATCACTTTTTGAAAAGTAATTTTCAAATCATTCATTTTTCATTAAATATACGGAACTTTGATCTCATAATATTCACTTTGCAAATTGACGTACAAACAAGAAATGGAATTATCACACTATAGTAATAGTGAGGGAATAACTTCCAGACGATAAATTCGAAATATTTATGGTAGTAATCAATCGGGCCACCACGCATTGAGTTAATACCTACAAGAGTTGGTAGCACGAATTAGGAAAGCAACTAAGCAATCTTCATCAACCACCGTAATAATTATACTTGCTCTTTTGCATTAATATATGAAGTTGGAGAAGTCAAACGGAAGAAGCCCTAAAAATGGGAAGTCCCTTGTTAAATAACCCAAAAAGAAAAAGTGGCGATGAGAACAGTAATAATAAAAAGGGGAAATTACTTTATTTCTTTCAGAAATTATGATACCTTCCCCTTTTTTTATTATTTAATGAATTTTTTGTCTTCTATGCCTCAAACAAAAAACAAAAAAGGAGGCTCAGGAAACGTAGGGAGAGGGAAAAGCTGAAGGATCTGTGTCGTGCAAGCAATTTATTCGATTTTCGGTTTCAGACTTTTCAAAAAAATTGTCATGTATATAAAAATATATATTGGAATTATCAAAAATTCAATTTTCCTACCAGAAATGAATTTTAAATCACACGCGCTGCAGGAGCTTCGCCTGCACGCGCTTGATCTTGCGGTTCCACAGCCGTCCGATTCGGTGAGTTTCCATTGTCTCGTAGCGAGTTTCCAAATTTCGGTGCTCGAGCGCGTGGGAGTGAGTTTTTCTGTTCATTTTCCCTTGGAAATAGACCATGTTACGGAGAATGATGAGGCCATCATCATAGCTCATAAGTTGGCCGCACCCAAAAAAAGGTTGCGTGGAAATTAGCTGGAAACCACGCACGTCCAGCTTGAGCTAAAAAGAAAACATTTCATCTGGTTTTTATTAATATTATGTGAATAATAATTAACAAAATACTTTATACAGTTAATACACTTGAAAATCACAAACCGGTATCTCATGAAAATATTGGCCACTGAATAATTTTCGTCTCGCAAAAAATTTCGAACCAATACCTTCCTAATGTGTTTTTCTTCAAATCGATTTTCGCCTCACGAAAAAAAAAAAAATCCAAAAACCGACACTCGGACACATATCAACCCTCATTTGAATGTGTCAACACTGTGGATTTTCCATGTCAAATTTGTTTATTCTTGAAGTCGAACTTCTTGCAACACATATTTTTAAAAGATATTGGAAGCGATGCCTAGGGATGGTAGATTTGGGTTAGGTTAAGTTTTTTTTGTGATATGAAAATTAGTTTAACATTAATGTATAATGACATGCGAGTTTTTGATTTGAGATAAAAATTAATCCGTGACAAATAGGTTGCACGATACTAGTTTGAATTTTTGGTGAAATAATTTTTTTTAAATTCATATGTCGTGGGATTACAACTTTCAATTTATTAATGATATTAACCCTATTTTATAAAATTAACTAAGTTACCCAAGTTTTTTTCCGGGAAATGTTTAAAAAATGGAACTAACATTTTTCATTTTCTTATGTGCGAATTTATTTATCTAATTGTTTTTTTGGTGTTCTGAAAGTTTTCCTTGCGATCTTATTATTATAAAATGATTTAATGTGCATAAGAACACTAAACGGTTTTTTGAAAAAAAATTATTGCCGTGTTTAGTTCCAAACAATCTATATAAAGTCAAGGATGTCCGAGAAATACAATAAAGTGTTTTTTTTTTTTTTTTTGGCCAAACCAATTAGAAAAAGTTAACATGGGACGCTTTTTATGTACATAAGAAAAAGGACAACTGTCTACGTTGATGGACTGGATTATTTATTTAGTACCACTTTTGTTTTTTGTTTTTTTTTTTATTCTGGGCTTGTCGTCTGTTGAATTCCAATTTGACCCTTGTCTTTCTAATTATCTAACATTGAATGTTTCAACATTACAGTTAGCAATGACCGACAAAAAATATAATACATGATATAAGATTATTAGAGAAAAAGTCGATGATTGTAGAATGTAAAAGTCAATTATAATCTAGTTAAATGATAGGATTGCTCATTTATAAATGATAATGAATGTATTAATTTAAGTACCGAAGGAAGAAAAATGGGGACGCATTGAACTTTATGAGGTCCAAATCATTCATGGTAAATCTTGATTATTCTTCAAGCTATTAAATTATAATCGTTGTAGCATTTTAAGATGTAAAATGTTACATTAGTTAATTCTTGTCCTAAATTCGTCCCAAACTAAAAAAAGATTTTGTCAATAGAATCATAAATCTATCTCATAACTCGAAATCCTAAATCCATTTAAGTTATATTAAAGATCATTAGAGGCATGAAAAACCTAGTTTGATCCAATTGCTTCCTCCCAGACTTTTCATAATTTAGGATATGTTTCTTTAAAGGAAAATTGTTTTGAAACTTATTTTCGACTTTTCGGTGTTTAAATGATGGAAATTAAATGAATTATGAAAAAAAATTTCCATAGGCTGAAAAGTGGCAAGCTTAAATCGAAGGAGAACAACTTCTTTTTTTAAACCACCGAATAAATTAAAACTAACAATTTTCTTTGATAATTATTCTCAAGAATTTTTTTTAGTATGAAGTTTTCAACGAAACAAACACACTCTTATATCAAAGTTCTAATTTCTAATTCAACATTACCATCGAGATCGAAACTAAATTTGATCAACATTAGTTTTTGATGTTAAATTTAAAAATCAATTCATTCAATTATTGTGATATTTGTAATAATGTATTGATTGGTCACATAACAAGTATCCATTTGTATAATAAGTGAACTTTTTAATCTTATGGTAGCTTTCATACCGAATAATCTCTTTGCCTTTTTCAATATAAGTTCACATTAGGTAAGGAAAAAAACAGTATAAGCATTGATTTCATGTCGTAAAAAATTTTATGTGCTTTTTTTTCCCTAATGGTTGCTTATTAGGGATGCATTTGTTTGAATAAAAAAATTATCCATGAATTAATGATTAGGACATTTCACGCGATTTGTTGAAAATGATCTTAAAATTATATGCATGCTTAAATTTAGAAAAATGAATTCTTCATCATGAAAAGTTTTTTTTCCTTTTTCATCAAACTTTTGAGAAGCAATTATAGCTAGAATGTCAAGTGAAGTTTTTAACTGGTCCTTATTAGTTTGACTTGTTTGGTCAGAACTCCTCGATAATGACCCTTAGATCCTTTCATCATATAGTTACCGTGGCAGTGGATGGGTAATCATGCCCAGGGGTACTTTAGTCATTTGGAGCCCAACAACTAGGGACATACCTGTCCTGCAAAGTTCCAACTGTCATTTTGCTCCCTTCTCTCTCTCTCCTCAAGTCCTCACTTCTCACTTCAGTCCTCACTCTCTCACTAAACCAAGCTCTCTCTCTCTAGCTCACCATGGAACCACCGTCAACTCCGGCCACATTCCTCCTCCTCCTCCTCCTCCTCTCCGCCACCGCCGCCGCCGCGCCCGCCGCCGCCGCCAACTCCTCCGTCTCTCCACCACACGCCATTTCCCCCACCGCCGCCCCCTCCCCCACCCGCAACCACAGCCTCTCCCCCACCACCTCTCCGCCCGCCGCCGCCGCCGCCCCGCCGCCGCCACCTCGCCCTCCGCCTCCCCGCCGCCCCATCAACCCCCGACCACCCCCTCCGCCCCTTCCTCCTCCTCCTCCGGCCTCGACCCGAAGCAGCTCCAAGCCCTCCAGTCCCTCAACATCCCCATCCCCAAGGACCCCTGCTCCCCGCTGTCCGCCGCCGCCGCCGCCGCCACCGCCTGCGACGCCGGCAAGCCCTTCCGCCACCTGACCTCCCTCCGCCTCGCCAACTGCTCCCCGGACGACGTCGCCCTCTCCTTCACCGCCCTCAAGTCCCTGTCCACCCCCTCCAGTCCCTCGCCTTCCTCAACTGCCCCGTCGCCCCCGTCCGCCTCCCCGCCGAGCTCGCCGCCTCCCTCCGCTCCTTCTCCTGCGTCCACAGCCTCCGCCACCTCACCGGCGTCTGGCTCTCCCGCCTCAGGAACCTCACCGACCTCTCCGTCTCCGACGTCCCCGTCAACGCCTCCGGCCTCTACGTCATCCTCGGCAACATCAAGAACCTCCGGTCCCTCACCATCTCCCGCGCCAACTTCACCGGCTATCTCCCCCGCCACTGGGACCTCAACATCACCCACATCGATCTGTCCGGTAATCAGCTCAAGGGACCCATACCCTCCTCCATTACCTTCCTGGAAAACCTCCAATTGCTGAATCTCTCCTCCAATGCGCTCGCCGGAGTGATACCCACCGAGATCGGCAACCTGATCTCGCTCAAGAACCTGTCTTTGGGGTCCATTCGATCTCCGGCAGCGTCCCGGAGTCGATGTCGGCAATCCCGGGCCTCATCCACGTCGATCTGAGCTCGAACCAGCTCAACGGGACCATCCCCAAGTTCTTCACCGAGATGAAAAGCCTCAAGTACTTGAATCTTGAGAAGAACAACTTCCATGGGATCATGCCTTTCAATGAGTCGTTTATCAAGAAACTAGTGGTCTTCAAGATTGGGAGAACAGCAACCTGTGCTACAACCACACCGTCATGTCGTCGAAAGTGAAGCTCGGGATCGCGCCTTGCGACAAGCACGGGCTCCCGCTGTCGCCTCCGCCCGCAAAGGGGGATTCGTCAGCGGACGACAGCGGCACATCGGACTACAGCGACAGTGACAGCAGCGATTCCGGCAAGAGTGGCCACCATCACGGGCCGAATAAGGTCGTTCTCGGTTTTGCGATCGCGCTTTCCTCCATCGTGTTCCTTATTGTGTTCCTGGTTCTCCTATCTAGATGCTGTAAATGATGCATATACCAGAACTCATTGCGGCTAAATTAGGAAATTATAGAAGTAGATGGGGGAGAAATTTGGCAAGTTAGTGTTGATTTTAATTGTTTGATTCGTCATATACAAAAGGGTGCTCGAGAAGAAGAGGGTTCAATGGCAGAGAGGGGGGATAACACAAGATTGGCGAGAGAGAATTGAATTGCAGAGGAGTTAATTTTTTCATTAATTATTTCCCATGTTGCTTTGGGTTATTGTGTGTTATATATAACTCATAAAGGTGGTTGTTTTGCATGTATATGCAATGTTGAAAATGCTATCACCGTTTGAGCTTGAAAGTTGCAAGATTTAATTGCTAGTCCTCTGTTCATTTGGGTAAACTAGATTAGATATGAAATTGGAAGCTCGATTAAGTGTGGATGAATGCATGAGGAGAGCGCCGTAGCTTTCGAGCTTTTCCCCCTGGAAATTTCGAGAGCCGGGCTTTTAGTCTTTCTCAGAAAAAAAAAGATGATGCAAGAGATCCAAACATAAGTTTGTGTCTTTGAGATGGTGACCAAACATCCTATTCAAGGAGTTAAAAGTAGCTTGTTGCATTTGAAAACATTGCTTGGATTAGTAGGATCAGAGGCGTCTATGACACCAATGTACTTTCTTATGTTCCCCTAATTAGCATTTCATTGACACAGTGACAAAACATCCTATTCAAGATGTAGGAAAAAGTAGCTAGTTTCATTTGTTGTAAGCATTGCTCTGATTAGTAGAATTTAGAGGCTTGTACGACACCAATGTATCTCATTATTGTTCCCTAATGAGCGTCTCAGTGACTACATAGTTTTCCTTATTTGCCGAGCAAGAAGCAATCGATTTCGTATCTAACAAGCTCTCGATGTCTTCCTGCGCAATGTGATTGATCTTGAGCTGATTCGGGTTGAGAAAGATCGCTTTGGTAGCTTGTTTTTTACTCGTTGCTCTCTGCCTCTTACTGTATTTCAACGTGCGTGGGTACTGTATGTGCGAGTTCTCGCGCGATGGAAGTTGGTGAGTAGCACTGGTTCATCGATCCAACTAGCCTTGGCAAAGAGTTTAAAAGGAAGTTCGTACGAGGTTGAGAATTTGCAATCGGCTTGAGGAAGAGCGGTAGCCGTAGCTGATAGCAATGCCGATCGCTCGCCCTTTGATCTCGATCCTGCGGTGTCGAATGACTACACTTCGTCTCGATCCATCGTTGCGGCCATACGTATTCGGTATTATTTTCTCTTGCAAATGTTGCACCAAGATGTGCATAGATCTGTACAGGAGTCCAGGCGAGGACTTGATCTTACATTCTGCTAACGGGTCGGAAATCTTTTTGGCTCTTACTTTTGACTATGCAGCTTTGCACCTTGAGCTTCGATTCCAAGTACCACTTTGCACCTTCAGATCAGTTATTGTTGTCTTTGTTTTCAAAATCGGCATTTACAAAGTCGCTACTGCCGCCCCCCTCAGATGACGCCGGTGTCTCCCGCTGGCCGCCATGTCCGGCAGCTACCTGGCCGGCCATGGCCCGATGCCAACCTCGAGGCCCTTGCCTTCCTCCCTCTATAAAAAATTGCTCGGAGATCTCTCTTGATCAGCCGACCTCCTCTCAAGCCATGGACCACCTCAATCGTTGTCGACCATGTCGGCCCACGACCTCCGGCCGAGGTCACGAGCCATCGCAGCATCTGGTGACTACAACTGTGGTAGAGGTGGGGGCTCGAGGGCGTCTATGGTCGCGGGTACAAAATGTTTTGCAAAGTAAAAGTATGGAAGTGGTCATTGAATGCATCGTGATATGTTGATTTTCAATATTATTTTCTTGCCTTCCTCCTTACAGTGATGATGGGTAAATATTTGCTGAATTTAGAGCATTGAAAGTGATTATTTTGTTAGCCACTAGAGAGATATGGCGGTGACAACAAGCTCACATATTTTAAAGAAATCTCCAAGATCACCTAACTATATTTTTAATTTCATGCCTAGTTGGCGCCACTCCTCTTTGTCGGAGAAAAATTGCGTTAACTTATTCGAATTGGTCAAATGTAGGGGAACGCGGTCCACTCTGCCCTAACAACATGCTCGGAACGTGTCTAGTGATTTGATGTGAAGCAGGAAAACTAATTTTTCCATTAAAGTCTATAAATTGATCATGACAACAGCGTACCATATTTGATAGTTTACCATCTCGGGATATTGAGTCCCAACTGGGGTGATTGATTCCCGAGCAATCCAATTCCTATCCAGGAATCAAGAACCGGAACAAAGGAAATGATTTCTTATTTTTTGGAATGAGGAACCTGACTACCTGGTCCTAAGACTGGATCAATCGGTTCGATTCCCAGGTGATCTAATGGAACAGATAACGTCTTCTTGTTTCGGGAGTTTTGCAAACCATAAACACTCCCACCATTGTAAGCAAAATCCTAAACTACAAATCACCCAACTTCACATTCTAGTTGGCCTATAACTTGTATTTTGTACCGAAAAAGAAAAAAAAAATTAGAGCATTGGATATGACTTTGATGAGATGCAAAAAATCGAGCAAGAGAGGGAGGCGAGAGTCGAGCGAGAAAGTGACTGAGAGAGACATGAGTCGTGAGTAACGGTCGAGGGAGAGAAGCCTGAGAGGCAAAGAGAAATTAGGTTTGTGATTATGAAAGAGGCGTGAGTAGAGAGGAAAAGAGTGAGCGTGAGAGGGAACAGGGAAAGAGCAAGCGTAATTGTGAATTAGGATTAGAGTTTCTTTAAAAGATTTTTAAGAAATTAAAAAAATAATAATAATAATAATTAATTGTGTCTGGCCAATCCGAGTGGGCAATTCGACACCTAGAATTAGAAACCGGACTGAAAATCATAGGTTTCAATTTTTATGAAACCAAGAACTAAACCGGCACTTGGGAAAGCCCAATTGATCCAATCTGGCAATTCCTTTTGCTCACTCCTAACTCTCAAGACATGAGCTCCAATTCTTTTTATTTTTTGTGACTTTTCAGGGATAAAAACATCATAAATGCTGTAATTTTCGTATATTACTCACCTGAATGTTGTAACCTTTCTCTTTTATGACTTGAGTACCATATCGACGAAAAACTGTTATGTTAAGTGCTAACCCGACATTTCATCCTTTATAGCTTTTTAAATTGAATTATATTATGACATAGCTTTTTTAGAAAAAAATTCGCCAAATTGATGTTAAAAAAGAAACCCTAATCCTTGGAGCGTTTTCTCCTCCGAGCTCAGCCGGAGAAGAAGACAGAGAAATGGTGTGAAACGTTGCTTGGCTGTTTACCCTACCGTGCAACTCTAGTTCTGCAGAAGGGAGGCCAACGTAGCTGCGGACTGGGCCGCAAAAGCCCATGGCCGATCTGACCTAGCCTGCAATTGGAACATCTTCACTCCTTTTATCCTGCAAGACCTTGTAGCGGCTGACGCTATTGCAAGTGGATGTAATGTTAGTTTTTGTGGTAATTTTGCAAACTCTGGCTGTAATGTTATGACTCCATAAATAAAACTATCTCTTCGACCACAAAAAAAAAAAACTCTCCCGCTTTCCCCAATTGAAAAATTGGGGTTGGGGTTTTGACACTTTTAATTTAGCACCCATTTGTCAATTTTGGATAGATAAATGAGTCGAACAACATTGCTTTTATGCTGTTTCGCTGACTTGATTTTGTTAGCAAGCTATATTAGACAGATTATATTAAATTAATGCGTCAAATTTTCCGACCACACAAATTGCCAACCAAAGTCAAATGAAAAATAAAAATAAAAAACAATTACGACATTCAAATGAATGACTCGCGAAAGTTTTGGCGATTATACTATTTTTATCCCTAACCTTTGGATATGAATTTTAGCTTCTAAAAATGGAACATGAAAAGTGCAAAAATAGGAGAAAGTTGGTAAATGATTATGTCTTTCCTTTTGCACCACAAGAATGTTTATGAGATAATGAAGGGCACAACGCACTGAGCCAAACCAAAACTTGGACCAAATTGAAAAGAAAAAGAGAAATAGGTGCCTAGAAGGAGCCAAAAATGGTAATAAAACGAAGGCGACAAAACGGGTGGCACTTTTTCGATTGCGAATATCAAGCCAATTAGAGGTTTCGAAATTGGACGAAAAGAAGCTGAAGGGTCGAATTGAAAGAGTAGTATAATTAGTGGGCCTAAATCAGATTCTATCCCCAAATAATATTAATATCACACTCCTATGAGGACAATAGCGCAAATAATTTGTATGTCATTCTGAACATTTAATTTGTGCTATTTGATATCTGAATTTTGATCAAATATACAATATTATTTATAAACTTTTAATTTGTTTAATATGATCCATCAATTATCAGTATATTTTTATTAATATTTTAAAGTTCAGAGACCGCATTGGACATTGAACCAAAGTTCAAAGACATAAATTAAAAGTTTCAGGATAACATTGCACATTGGATCAAAGTTTAAAAAACACATTTAACCACTATAAAATTTATAAACGACATTGCAAATTAAACCAAATTTCAATGACCATTTATTTCAATTTCCCTTCGCATAATATCATTTTACGTGACATCTGAAAACCATATATATGGCTGGGTATTGCTTCCTGAATTAACATTTTGAGGAAAAAAGTACCACTTATAATCTCTGTAGGCCAAAACTAGAAATCCTTCAACCTGAAGCAACTAGAAAAGCCCTAACATGGATCAATCGGTTAAGCAAATTGATGAATTGACTAAGACTCGGCATCTCCTGAAGGGCTGACGGCTTAACGTTGGATTACGTCTCGAGTAAGGTCACGAGAAAGTAATGTATTATCGCGATCCCCTAATGCAGTACTGGCAACATAGCTTAACTAGACCGTGGCATGGACTTTCTCTTGCTGATTACAAGCTATCATGGACCGAACATTCGAATGGGAAAGTTATCTAGTATCGAATCAGCACCTAAACTACGGGAAATGACCACGTTTGGATGCAACTGAGGGCTAAAATATCCTGATTCCTGTCAATAAAAAACGGTGGATTAGTCAGGAAAAGAAAAGCATACATATGTTCTTCTGTGTATTAGATCTGATATGATCATCATCTATTTGGAATATTAGGGTAAGTCCATAGGACAAAATTCTTTGGCAAGCCGCGTGCTGAACCTCTCGAAGACTCGCTCCCGAAAATCCTTTCTGATATGTTGTAAGTTCAGATATCGGATGTTCATATTATATACAGTAGCATCTGGTGCAGGCGCTGAGCAAAAAAACCTCATCATCTGGGTCCAGAGAGCTCCATGGCTTCAATTATGAAAGATGACTCGTCGTGGATGTCGCTGTAGTTCCTAGAGAAACTACATTCTCTGTTTTCTCCTAGGTTGGTGTTCCCACCATGTGAATCCTCCATGTTTTCCACTTGTCCGAGACCATCTAGGATATTCAAAGCAGCAGACATCTTCGGCCGAAGGCTTGGATTCGACTGAGTACACTGCAGGGCCAGTTCTGCCGCCTCTCTAGCTCCAGCGCGTCGAAACACCCTCTCAGATCCCTATCTACAAGGACTTCAAGCCTCTTTTCTTCATGCAAGGTTCGCACCTGGCAAATTGGATATGATATTCAGCATGTTACTTAGGGTACAAGCAAAATTGATCAAACTCTGTATTCCTAAAGCAGACTGTAATCAGAACAATCATAATCAGTCCAAACAGTATAAGCCACAGAAAACCTTCTATAATGCATAGAGAAAATGATATATTACGTTCATTGATCACAATACATCACTGCTCCAAGCTCTTCTGATGATGTTAAGGCCAGACAACAAATTCGAAGAGAAAATGGGAAATAATCAACAATGTGCGCTCATATAAAAAAAGAAAAGATTTGAAAAGTTCTTCATTCATTAAAGAAAAAAGTAAGCCTCAGATATGGATTAAGGGAAGAGGTCCATTTGTTCATTCAATCAACTTAATGTACTGAGTCAGAATATTTAACCACAACAATCAGGCTCAAACAAAGATGCATTGAGCATATACGGTCCAACAAATTTATGCCCTAAACAGAAAATGATAAACGAATGATGCATGAGAGAAAATTGTTCGTATCATTCACTAACTATAGAAATAGACCATAACTTGACATTCCTTTGCTCAGTATTAGTAAGTACTAACCCAGTCAAGAATCATTCCTTTCTGAACCTGACCATTTCCAGCATCTAGTGCCTTTTGCCCAGTTATGAGTTCCAAAAGCAGTATCCCAAATCCAAAGACATCGGTTTTCTCCGAGGACTGTCCGGTTGAGAGATACTCTGGGGCGATGTGTCCCACGGTACCACGTACTGCAGTAGTCACATGAGACTCCCTCCTATCTAGCAATTTAGCTAGACCAAAATCACCAACTATGGCTTCAAAACTTTCATCAAGAAGGATGTTCGCTGCCTTCACATCCCGGTGAATTATTCTAGGATTGCATTGTTCATGCAAATACAGAAGTCCACGCGCAGTGCCAAGGGCGATACACATTCTTCTCTTCCAGTCCAAAGATGGCCTTTCACGAGAAGTCTCTGTAGGAGAGATTTAAGGCACTCAAGAATGTCAGAGTAAGATAATAAGACTATCATGCTCTGTTTTACAAATGAGACTGGGAAGGGCAAAATATAAGATGAATCCAAAAGCTCATGGGTCATGAGAGGAAACGCCAGAGTAAGCTATTGTTCAAAGATAAAAGAATTATTTATTTGACACACAAGAAGTCTGCTCCGTATAATATTCTGCAATACTTAAATTTGTTGAGTGACTCTGAAGTCCTCAATCTATCGATAAAGATGCACATTTGCTTCAATTACTGTAGCATCATATCTATACACCTTCCCATCTCAAAATATCAGAATGAGTTTCTTCCAGATAAATTATTCAGGGTTAATGCCACAAGTGATGAAACTGGTATCTCATGAGAAGATGAAAATCCCATCACATAGTCGTAATAGGGCTTAGGGGAGTCTAAGCACAGATGATTAAAAGGTAAGTAAATTTCCGTGTAACAATTCAACAGTAAAAGCTTGTGATGAGCAAGTTTCCTGTGATTGAGTCTACATAATTTGAAGGTGAGACATTAACATTGATTACCAATTTTTGCAAAGATAAAATACGCAAGTACAATCAATTGCCATGAGCAACTGTCCAGCATCTAATCTCCTGATTTCAAAAGAACAAATGAAGACGAAGAAAGGATCAAGAACGTGACAATTGGCAAGCAGAGGGGCAAGCTTACAAAAAAGGGGAATCAAACCTCTCAATCGGTCAGCCACACTTCCATTTGGCATGTAAGGATAGACAAGCATTCTCTCTTCTGGCGTCAAACAAAAGCCATAGAGTCTTAAGAGGTTTCGGTGCACAGCTAGGCCAATCATCTCGACTTCAGTTTGGAACTGCACTTCACCAGTATAGTTTGGGTCCTTCAGCCGTTTGACTGCCACCAATGTACCATTGAGAAGACATCCTTTATAGACTACTCCATATCCACCTTGACCGAGGATGTTTTGGGGCTAAAAGTTTCCAGTTGCTGTTTGCAACTCACGGAAAGTGAACCTCTTCAATTGGCCTATCTCAAATTCATAATCCTGCTGTACTGTGAATTCACATGATGGAAAAGGCTCCCAAGTCATTAGAAAGAAGGATTATGTAAGATGAAAGCAAAACCCAGAACTGTGTCTAGGAAGTACCATATGAGCCGAAGAGAAAACGTGATCTGTACCAATGTACCCAGCAAATGAGCAACATAACCAAAACCACTTCTAACGTACAACTGATACCGGTGGCTACTGAAAGAACCCATCTGTTATGACCGTCTGCCTCTGAGGTGAAGATGCTGCAGCTGTTCCTACTCCAAAATAGTATATGAACTCGCTTGCATTCTTGTGAATATTTATTATACAAAGAAGTTGACTGACTGCATTACCGTTCATTGGTTTCCAGAGGCCTGTGCAAGCTTTTTGAAGTGCAGAGGAAGCTGTTTCCTGAAACACTACGAGAAATACCATGAAGTGTTAAATGTACAGACCAGCACATGTATCTTGAAATTTATTTGATCATATGATGGTAAAGCATAGCAAGAGTTTGAAGTCTAGGCCAGTCAACACCTTATTTGACAAACAAAAACAGGAGTTGGGACATCAAGATGTAGTTAAATGAACATTGTAAAAATTCTTGTAGCACTCTAATAGACAGATGCATCATACAATTTCCATATGATTAATATGTACATCCTATGATTTGCTCTTACTTCACTACACTTGACCCCAAGAAAAGAAGTGTCCATGGATAACCAACATTTTCTTTGTTTTCTGTCAAATTTAGTTGATACATCTTAACTCATTTGTCAGATAGAGAAAATCACAGCTCATAAATATATCATGCACTGACAAGAAAAGAAGCATGCAGCTTGATAATAAGATATGTTGTTAGATGGTGCTCACCTGTAGCCCTTTGCAAGTATTTTTGGAGTTGGACCACTAAGATTATTGAAAGATAAATCCCTGCTTAATTCGATTTATAAGTGTAATCACAGATATAAAAGACTTAACTTGATGAGAAACCAATAGAGTGGAACGGAACACATACAAGAATGAAAGATCTGAGAGATTTGCCACCGCGCTAGGTATCTGCCCTGTTAACTTGTTTCTACTCAGCCGCCTAAACAACTTAATATGGAGAAGGTTTAGAGGGCCCGACATTGACAGGTACAATGCAAATAATAGAGGAGAAGGAAAAAACGGTATCAGCAAAGCAATACTCACAAATAAGTCAGATGAAATAGGAATCCTAGTGAACTTGGGATGTCCCCGGAAAATTGGTTTCCTGAAAGATCAAGAGTCTGAAGTTCCGAAAGCTTTCCTATCTCAGCTGGGATTGGACCAGATAGTTGATTGTTCTGCAATAATCTTCGATAAAGACAAAAACTTAGAATCTACAATTGAAACTTGATGCCTGAAATCCGTAAAAAACACTTGTGATAATGAAATGGCTCTTTCTAAAGCTATTCGGATCATGTCAATTAACACCCAAGATTAGTGAGTCACTACAGAATCAAATGGTAATATCTTCCGTCCACATCTAGCAAAAAAAGATTGAATTTAGCAAGTGATATCAACACATCATCAAGTGCCAATCTTCTATACATACAGGCAACACTAGAGTTAATTGCAAAAATGCTAGTAGACTTATTGCATTGTACTATGATGGCATGAAGATCAACTTATCCACTAGCAATGTACAGAAGATATGAAACTGAGATTGATGTAATTGATGTCCTGCTTGACACCTCCAACTAGTCAATGACTTGCACAAACACTAAAGACACAAGCTACTTGAATCACAGATAAAATGCTCAGTTTTAAACGATCAAGCCATCACCTAACAATAAAATAAAGTAAACTTTTTTAAAAAACAGCATTTCTCTCTGCAGAAAAAGCAGATAATCTAAAACAAGTGAAACAAAAGGTGGAGGATGCTGAAAAGCTTACAATGTCCTCAAGTGACTCAAGTTTCAATGCTCGGTGAAAGCATTCCTGATAGTCCAACGCTGCCCATTACGCTGAAAAATAGCAGACAAAATCAGCAAAACTATGAATTCAAACGATGTTAAAGAGATTAAAAACAAAAAGGAAAGTCTAGGAAGATGATATGAGGGGCATTACTTACAGAGAATTGACAAAGCCATCAGCAGAGCAAGCAACCATGTTCCAGGTGCACGGATCCACAGAATTAATGTCCCAACCTTCCAAAACGTGCTGCTGGTCCATCATTTTGCTCTTCACCGACATCAACGCAGCCACTAAAACATGTAAAAATTGCACAAAAGCACATTCACAAACATCTTTGAGTTAAAGGAAAAAGAAAAATGCAAATCCAAACTCATTCAATCCCTGAAAACACAAGATAACGCTAAGGAAACATTTTTTCTTGAGAAGACGACCTTCATAGTTGACACCCTTTGGAGAGAGAACACTGTCATCAGAGCCTCTAACAACCAGAGCAAGAAGAAAGAACAAGAAAGAACCAGTTCCACTTCCATGGAAGAAGAGCAAACCAAACAAGATTGTTCTTCCTTCCTTTTGTTTCTCCTCTTGAGAACTTTACACTCAATGAGCGACTTTATGGGTCTTTTGTGGGTTTCGACCCAATGAAAGGAGCTCCCGAGATCTTCTGACAGTACAAAAGAGCTCTACTTTCTTCTCGTTCTTCTCTTCTCCCTAGTTTCTCCTCAATTTTTCTTCTATTTGTTCCTTTAAAGCAGGGTAGCCTGTACACACGACAGATGACAGCACCCTCTTGTAACCTATTACTTCTCGAGAAGCTAAAACAAGTCGGAGACAAGACAAATTATTCGAAGGAAAGAGCAAGAGAAAAATGAAGGCAGATGGTCGGAAGACGTGAAGTTTTCTTTTTTAAAATTTTATGTTTAGAATACTTCAATCAGGAACGTAAGACCAGGAAAGCTTTAGACGGTGTAATTTTTAATGGTGCAGGTTGGGAACTGGGGGGCTTCGAGATTTGAAACAAGCAGAGATGGTCCCCCGGTCCTCGGTTGAGTTTATCATTTATCAAAGTTGGTGAGTTTCTTGATATCCCATCGACTTCAGGTCCTCCCTGACATGAACATTCATGGCTTCTTCATTTAACTAAGTGCATGATTTTTTCTTTTCTTTTTATAAACAAGATTCCACGTGTTTCGCTGAGTTACCATGTTTAGTGGCCTATGTATCAGTAGTGATTTGATTGGCCTTCAGTTTTTGTGAACGAAAAAACTCAAGATGACATATAAGAAGTTCTAGCAAGAAAAAAGAAAAGAAGAAAGGGCATGTAAGAAAGATAAGTCCCCGGCTAGCTCCATACTAGCACAATGGAAACCTCTTCACTGATCACCTTCGCATCAACTTTCTTTCTTGGCCATTTTGTAAATTGTGCTAGTTTCTGTTCTATTTCATACATATTAAAGAGGACATTTTTTCTCTCTTAAACGTAGTACAATATGTAAATATTGAAATAGAACAAGAAATTGGTGTAAAAAAATTCAACAATCTAGTTCCGTACATAGAATTTAAAATATATACACACTGTTGACACCAAAAAAAAAAAAAAAGTCCAAGTGTTGTAGTTGATAGTTTGGTCGATAGAAACCATTGAGCAATAGAGTA
This sequence comes from Eucalyptus grandis, assembly GCF_016545825.1. NCBI lineage: Eukaryota > Viridiplantae > Streptophyta > Magnoliopsida > Myrtales > Myrtaceae > Eucalyptus > Eucalyptus grandis. The sequence continues at coordinate 41,774,048 of NC_052616.1, forward strand.
TTAGCGGTCAATGTAAATGTTGAATAGTAAAGTCGATATAATTGTCGAGTAGTGAAGTTGACAATCTTGGATATAATAATTTGTGGGTGGTTGCTGCTAATCAGTGGGAGCCATGTAGATCATGTAAAATTTCTTAGTAGCCATCAATTATGGGTTACAATACTCACAGTGTATCATTTGTAGATGCCCTAAATCAATCACATAAATCAACACTCTTTTGCAAATTTATTTATATCTTTACTTTTCTGCCATTCAAATAGTTGGTAACAATTGTTTTCAGCGCACTTTAAATTCCTTGTTATTTATTGTCTAAAATTAACAAAACACCGTCGCAACCTTCGTTGATTTACATTGACCTATCCCAGATCCTAAAGGTACTTCGTCATCCGTTTTGATGAAACATCAAAATCACACCCTTGATTTGCCAATTAACATATTTGAATCGACCAGTGAGGATGATACCACACGAGCATTTGGGATTAGGTTTTCGTCTGCTTCTCCTCCCTCAGACAGTTTTATGGATAACGACAAGTGTTGAGAACAAGAAGTGAAAGAGTGCTCCACAAGTAACTATTAAAATACTACCTTATACTAACCACCCAAATTTTGTGTTACCGAACAGTGTGCTAAGCCCAATATAATTTGTTTCACATTATCGAGTTCGGGCTATCAAGCATCTTCACATATATTTTATTTAATTAATAATAACATATTATCACAAACAAACTATTATAAAGTTAATGTTAGCTCCCTTCATAAGAATTTCCAATATTCTCTCAGTTAGGCAACATTGATTTGCGTAGTATACTGAAAAGATTAGAATTTTTTACACCGTACCGTAATTTGTGGTCACCTGAGACAACCTCAAAGGACAACCCTGACCGACAAAATTACCAGCACGGAACGGAGCGCCATTCTATGTGTTGGGGTAAGTCGACCCCACAATTTTTTATTTATTTATTTATTTACTTATATTGCTATTTATCAACAAATTCTTGATGCACGGTGTATATTTTTACCCTATTATTTTTGTGGACTTTTGGCCCCACTAAATTTTGAGACTACAAACTTAGAATTGTAAACTCTAAATCGCAAAGAAAAAAATTGAAATTCAAATTTTAATCTCTAATTTTTATGCTAAAGGAACATAATGAAAACTAACATGGATTTGCTATAAATTTTTCATGTGGCCTTGAGTTCTTCTTAAAGGGGCTTTACATAAACGGGTACTTATGTCATGAGTGCGGTCAATAGTGGTGATCGGGTAGGTTCCGGCACCTGGACCCTATATCGACCTTATTATAATCGGTTCCCATTTTTTGATCTTGTACCACTCGTTTTTACATTGGACCCCCGTATTCGACTCACCTTATTTTTCTGGTATGGTTCTAAGGCTAACCCCGTTTATATTGGAACTTGTTTTGCAACCGTCTATCATATACGACTTCGAATTTTATATTAATACGCGAGAAAACAACATAATTATTTATTCTCTAACAATTTCAATAGGTCCGTTATCTTTGGTATGGTTTATTTTATTACTACACTAGACCTTGTGGAGCTAACTCGGATTTGTCGTGCAGGTCATTATACATAAATTGTAGAGCCATCCATGATTAAGACAAATAGCCGATGCTAAATATCTCATTTCTACAATCTAATCTTGCATACAATCAACTCACCAAAGAGAAGCACTAATGACGATCAATGTGCTTGTAGTGAGACTCAAGTTTTGTCGCAGCATATCTATCAGGTTAATGATGAAAATTTTAGGATGGCTATGATCTCTATCCCTAATGAGCCCGGTGGTCACCGATGGATTAGCCATACACAAATTGTCATTTTATATAAAAATTGTTGTACAGCAACTCACATATCAATTTCTTGAAAACAAGTTCTCTCCTTTCTTGGCATGTTAGGTTCCTAATTTTTAACAGCTGCACCCAAAGCTAATCAAAACCACA